>NC_141012.1:49685885-49947254 GCF_052327205.1 Somniosus microcephalus | reverse complement strand
CCCAACACCCCACCCCCAACACCCACACCCACCCCAACACCCCACACCACCCCCAACACCCACCCCCCAACACCCCACCCCCAACACCTCCACCCCCAACACCCCACCCCCAACACCCCACCCCCACCCCCACACCCACCCCCAACACCTCACCCCCTAACACCGCACCCCCAACACCCCACCCCCAACACCCCACCCCCAACACCCCCCCCACCCCCCCAACACCCCACCCCAACACCACCCCCACCCACCCCCCAACACCCACCCCCAACACCCCACCCCCCAACACCCACCCCCAACACCCCCACCCCCAACACCCACCCCCACACACCCACCCCCACACCTCACCCCCAACCCACCCCACACCCACCCCCAACCCCCACCCCCAACACCCCACCACCCCACCCCCAACACCCCACCCCCAACACCCCACCCCACACCCCACCCCCAACACCCCACCCCCACACCACCCACCACACCCCACCCCACCCCCACCACCCCCCACCCCCACCCCCAACACCCCACCCCCAACACCCCACCCCCAACACCCCAACCCCCCACCCCACCCCAACACCCACCCCCAACACCCCACCCCCAACACCCCACCCCCAACACCCACCCCCACCACCCCCAACACCCCCACCCCCAACACCCACACCCCCACACCCACCCCCACCCCACCCCCAACACCCCACCCCCAACACCCCACCCCCAACACCCCACCCCCAACACCCACCCCCACACCCCACCCCCAACACCCCACCCCCAACACCCCACCCCACACCCCCCACCCCACACCCCACCCCCAACACCACCCACCCCACCACCCCCCACCCCACCCCCAACACCCCACCCCAACACCCCACCCCCAACACCCCACCCCCAACACCCACCCCCAACACCCCACCCCAACACCCCCACCCCCAACACCCACCCCACACCCACCCCACACCCACCCCCAACACCCACCCCAACACCCCACCCCCAACACCCACCCCCACACCTCACCCCCCACACCCACCCCAACACCCCCAACACCCTCACCCCAACACCCCACCCCCAACACCTCACCCCCAACACCCACACCCCCACCACCCCACCCCCAACACCCCACCCCCAACACCCCCAACCCCACCCCCAACACCCTCACCCCCAACACCCCACCCCCAACACCCACCCCACACCCACCCCAACACCTCACCCCAACACCACACCCCCAACACCCCACCCCCAACACCCCACCCCCAACACCCCACCCCCAACACCCCACCTCCAACACCCCACCCCCAACACCTCACCCCCAACACCCCACCCCCAACACCCCACCCCCCAACACCCCACCCCCAACACCCCACCCCCAACACCCCACCCCCAACACCCCACCCCCAACACCCCACCCCCAACACCCCACCCCCAACACCTCACCCCCAACACCTCACCCCCAACACCCCACCCCCAACACCTCACCCCCAACACCTCACCCCCAACACCCCACCCCCAACACCCGACCCCCAACACCCCACCCCAACACCCCACCCCACACCTCACCCCCAACACCCCACCCCCAACACCCCACCCCCCAACACCCCACCCCCAACACCCCACCCCAACACCCCACCCAAAACACCCCACCCCCAACACCCCACCCCCAACACCCCACCCCAACACCCACCCTCAACACCCCACCCCAACACCCCACCCCCAACACCCCACCCCCCAAACCACCCCACCCCAACACCCCACCCCCCAACACCCCACCCCCCAACACCCCACACCCAACACCCACCCCAACAGCCCACCCCCAACACCTCACCCCCAACACCCCAACCCAACACCCCACCCCAAACACCCCACCCCCAACACCCCACCCCCAACACCCCACCCCAACACCCCACCCCAACACCTCACCCCCAACACCCCACCCCCAACACCCCACCCCCAACACCCCACCCCCAACACCTCACCCCCAACACCTCACCCCCAACACCCCACCCCCAACACCCCACCCCCAACACCTCACCCCAACACCCCACCCCCAACACCTCACCCCCAACACCCCACCCCCAACACCTCACCCCCAACACCCCACCCCCAACACCCCACCCCCAACACCCCACCCCCAACACCCCCACCCCCAACACCTCACCCCCAACACCTCACCCCCAACACCCCACACCCAACACCCCACCCCCAAAACCCCACCCCCAACACCCCACCCCCAACACCTCACCCCCAACACCCCACCCCCAACACCCCACCCCCAACAACCCCACCCCCAACACCTCACCCCCAACACCTCACCCCCAACACCCCACCCCCAACACCCCACCCCCAACACCTCACCCCCAACACCCCACCCCCCAACACCTCACCCCAACACCCCACCCCAACACCTCACCCCCAAATCCCCACCCCCAACACCCCACCCCCAACACCACCCCCAACACCTCACCCCCAACACCCCACCCCCAACACCCCACCCCCAACACCCCACCCCCAACACCTCACCCCCAACACCTCACCCCCAACACAATACAATACAATACAAATCGCTTTATTGGCATGATAAGGTACATCTTATGTTGCCAAAGCATCAAAATACATTGGTGGTTGAACACATAAACGCGGTTCCATTCATACAGTGTATAAACAGGTATATCCCTGAGTTTATAAATATATTTTTGCCTTGTTTATATATACTCTTGTCTTAGTTTACTGGTTGTCCCTCTGTTCATGGCAAGCTGTAACATAGTGTGCCGCCAGTGTTACACAGCTTCTCTCCTCCCCCAGTAGGAATGGGAGTTTTTGGTTGTCAGTCAGATTTCTGAATTCAGGGCATATTTGTGAGAATTTTGATAGAAATTCTCTCTGATGCCCTGATATTTTCCACAGGCTGTGAGGAAGTGCATCTCTGTCTCAACTACTCCTGACTGCAGTGAGAGCATATCCTGTCTTCTCTTGGCAGCCTGGTCTGCCTGTGTCTGCCTTTTTCGATCGCTAGGCTATGTTCGCTAAGTCTGTACCTTGTCAAGGTTCTTCTCAGTTTGTTATCCTTTACCATGGTCAGGTAATCAGCTATGTTGTATTGTCTGTTTAGGGCCAAGTAGCAATTGAGTTTGCTTTGGGTTTTTGTTGTTTCTGCCCAATATGACAGATATTTTTCCTTTTGCTTAGCGACGATTGTGTTGGGTCGAATTCTTTGTGTTACCCTGTCACTGTCCTGGGACTGGTTATTGTTAGTATTGTTATTAGTTACTTTATTGAGTCCCAGGACTAGTTGACTGAGGGTATTCTTCTTTATGGTCAGCTCTTGGCATTTCAGGGCGTCGTAGTGATAGCATTGGGGTTGCTCATTTGTAGGTGATTCCAAAATTTGGTGGCTCTTTTTTGGATAGTGATTATTAATGGGTATTGGCCTAGTTCCGCCCTGCATGCGTTGTTTACTGTTTTCCTTTGAGTCCGGAGGATACTTTTACAGAATTCCGCATGTAGGATCTCAATTGGGTGTTTGTCCATTTTGCAAAATCTTGTTGTGTTAGTGGTCCCCAGACCTCACTGCCATAGAGTGCAATTGGTTCAATTACTGATTTGAAAATTTTGAGCCAAATGCTAATTGGGATTTCTATTTGGATTGATTTTTTGATGGCATAGAAAAGCCCTTC
Organism: Somniosus microcephalus; assembly: GCF_052327205.1. Classification (NCBI taxonomy): domain Eukaryota; kingdom Metazoa; phylum Chordata; class Chondrichthyes; order Squaliformes; family Somniosidae; genus Somniosus; species Somniosus microcephalus. The sequence goes on along the minus strand of NC_141012.1, from coordinate 49,943,592 downwards.
TTGCTTTCTCTTTCAGTTCATTCACAGCCAGTTTGAAGTTTCCCGTAGAACTGATTTTTTAAGCCCAAGTATGTGTAGTGAGTGGTTTGTTCAATTTTGGTTGTTCCTACTGTGAAATTTATTGTGGGTCCATGTTGTTTGGATCTTTGCTGGAACACAAGGACTTTGGTTTTTTGGGGATTTATTGTCAGGGCCCAAGTCTGGCAGTACGACTCCAGCAGGTCCAGGTTCTGCTGTAGACCCTCCTTAGTTGGTGACAGCAGAACCAGGTCATCGGCATAGAGGAGGAATTTAACCTTGGATTCATATAGGGTGAGGCCGGGTGCTGTAGATTGTTCAAGTAGTTTTGCCAATCCATTATGGCGAGCCCTGCGTCACCCCCCGCCCCTGTGGGAAGTATTTTGTTTGTTTGTCTCCAATTTTAACTGCACATTTATTGTTTGTATACATTGGTTTAATTACATCATATGTTTTACCTCCTACCCCGCTTTCGATAAGTTTCAGGAATAAACCGTCATGCCAGATGGAGTCGAAAGCCTTCTGGAAATCTACAAAGCATGTGTAGATTTTGCTTTTGTTATGGTGAACGTGTTTGTCAATTAGGGTCTGTAGGGTGAAGATATGATCGGATGTTCTATAGTTTGGCAGGAATCCAATTTGGCTTTTACTCAAGACATTGTGCTCTTCAAGGAAGTTTATAAGTCTTTTGTTTATGATGCTACAGAATACCTTTCCCAGGTTACTGTTTACACAGATGCCTCGATAGTTGTTTGGGTCGATTTTGTCCCCACTTTTGTATATGGGTGTTATGAGTCCTTTGTTCCAGATGTCAGGGAAATAACCAACACTCAGAACCAAGTTGAAGAGTTTTAGGATAGCCAGTTTCAGTTTGTCGTCTGCGTGTTTAATCATCTCGTTTAGTATGCCGTCTGTCCCGCAAGCTTTTCCTGGTCGCAGGCCCTTCAGTTTTTCAAGAAGTTCTTTTTCTGTTATTATGGCGTCTAGCGGGTTTTGGTTATCTTTTATGGCCATTTCAAGCTTTTCCAGTTTTTTGCGTATTTGGTGTTGCTCTGGTCTTAGTGTGTTTTTCTGGTATAATTTTTCAAAGTGGTTTACCCATGTGTCCCCATTTTGAATGGACAAATCGTCGTGTTGTTTTTTGTGTAGTGTTTTCAAGTTGTCCCAGAAACAATTCGACTCAATGGATTCCTCCATGGAGCTGAGTGTATTCTTAATAAATTGCTCTTTTTTGGTCCTGAGTGTGTTTCTGTATTGTGTTAGCGTCTGACAATAATTAAGGCGTAATTCCTCGTTTTCTGGATGTCTGTGTTTTTGGTTTGATAGTTTTCTAAGTTTTTCCTCATGTTATGGCAATCATGGTCAAACCATTTTTCATAGTTTTTTGTTTTGGGTTTGTTCTTGCGAGCTTTCAAGTTTGCATTTGTTGCCAAATTATCAAAAATATTGTTTAGTTTACTAACTGCCCGGTTTACGCCTTCTTTATTGTGAGTGTATATGTTATCCAGAAAGGTGTCTAAGAGAGCTTGAGTTGATGCATTGCTAATTGTTTTCTGGTATTTTTCCGTGTCGTTTTTGGCCCATCTGTACGATTTTTTGGTGTTGTACAGTTTACTGGGTTGTGTTTCTATGTTGTTTGTTTCTGTCTTTTTGAGAAACATTGTAATTTGGCTGTGATCTGACAGTGTTGTTTGTGGTTTGACTGTGAATGCTCTGAAAGAGGATGGGTCCAAGTCTGTAATCATATAGTCTACTGTGCTGCAGCCAAGAGGTGAGCAGTAGGTCGATCTTCCTAGGAGGTCTCCTATGAACCTACCATTGACAATGTACAGACCCAGGTTTCGACAGAGCTGTAGTAGCTGTTTACCGTTGGTATTTGACTGCTTGTCGCAGTTATGCCTGTATGGAAGGGAAGGGATGTCAAAGTGGTTATTCCCGAATACGTAATTGTTTCCCTGATTATTGGTGAAGTCTGGTTCTTCGCCCGTTCTTGAATTGAGGTCCCCACAGATCAACATGTTCCCCTGGGCCTGGTATTGGATAATTTCCCCCTCCATGTTGGAGAAGGTGTCCTCTTTGTAGTACGGGGAATCGATTGGAGGGATATAAAGTGCGCAAATGTAAACATCTTGGGTGTTTGGGATAATCTCCCTCTCAAGTTTGAGCCACATATGGTTTTCGCCCTTTTTTATAAATTTGATGTAATTCTTAAGTTCTGTTTTAAACCAGATCAGTATGCCTCCGGAGTCTCTGCCTTGGGTTACACTTGGTAATTTATTGGAGGGGACCACTAGCTCAGTGTACCCTTGGGGACAGCCGGTGTGTCCTTTTCCTTTATACCAAGTTTCCTGTAAAATGATAATATCTAGATCTTTAGTTTCCTCTATGAACTCTGGGGTCCTACTCTTCACTTCTCGCACTGAAGAGCGTAGACCTTGGATATTCCAGGTCGAAATATATAAGGATTTCATGTTAAGTTTTATCTTTTTCTATGATAGGTTAAAGAGTGGTACGTGTTTGTCGTGTCTAAGTGTGGGGAAAAAAAAGATCACCCCAGTTGTCTACAAAAGTTAATACAATTTGGTTACAGTTCTTTCTATTAATTAGTCCTTGATCCATAAGGCGGAAGTAGATGCTGCTGCACATCTGCTTATTGTCTCTTAATGGATTGTTTCTGTCTGAGGTATTGCGTACGTCCTGTGCATCTCTCCCTCTGTCTGGCTGGTAGCGGTCCTATTCCCCTGTGGGACAGGAGTGGTGCAGGTCTGATAATGTTGTTTTGCATGGGGATCCTCTCCGGTCTCGGTTGGTGTGGTGGTGGTCTTTGTAGTGTTCCTGATATGTACCCCGCTGATCTCTGGTGGTCGGGGGGGGGTCCTCTTCGAGTCTGGGTATGGACCCGGTTAAAAGCGACGTCCTTCAGGGCTTTAGCAAAGATCGATATTTTTTGCCTTTGGATGTGGACGTGGTCGTAAAGACATTCTTCATCGAGGGTGGGGTGTTGGGCCAGGTGTACGTTGTGGTTTGATTCGCATTCTGTTGCTATGCTGGCATTTATCTCATGAATTGTGTTGTTGTTGAAGTCTGTTCTCGGCAATATTGTGGAAACAGTGATTCTAGTGTTTGGAAATGTACTGCTTGCCTTCCTAATCATTGCTCTGAGCGATGTTGCTACCTCTTTCTGTTTGGCCTTTAGGTCATTTGTGCCCGTGTGTATTATTATGTGTTGGGGGGAGCCTAATCTGGCTTTGGTCAGCCATCCCATGGCTCTGTCTGTTGTTGGGCACCAAATCTTTTCTACTTTACTTCTAGGGAAGAGCTTTTTCTCCCATAGAAATTTCCCATTTGAGTCTATGAGTATTACGACGTCAGCCTTGTTTGTGTTTACTGTCTGGTGGCTTTCGCCTGGACTCATAGTGTGTGTGCTGGGCTGGGGTGTCTGGTGTGTGCGTACCTCTTGTGAGCGGCTCGCTTGTGGTTCCATGGTGGTGGGGGAAGATTGCGAGTCAGCATGCTGGTCGGTCTGTGTGGCACCCCTTGTATTGTGTGTCTGTTGCTTTTGTTCCGTGTGGGAGTGCAGCCGTTCCGTCCGGCTCTGTCTTGTCTTATCTCTAGTCTCTGGTTGCTGGTCTAATGGTGTTTTCTCTCCTCTATGGCTCTCTTCTTTTTCCTGCAGCTCTTTCACCTGATTCTTAAGTAGATTCACCTGGTTATCAAGTCTATTCAGCTCTCTCTTGTGTCTCTCCCTCTCCTGCTTTTGTTTGTCATTCAATTTGAGGACCTCCTCTCTAAGTTTAACCATCTCTATCTCTAATTGATCACCCACCCCCAACACCTCACCCCCAACACCCCACCCCCAACACCCCACCCCCAACACCTCACCCCCAACACCCCACCCCCAACACCCCACCCCCAACACCTCACCCCCAACACCCCACCCCCAACACCTCACCCCCAACACCCCACCCCCAACACCTCACCCCCAACACCTCACCCCCAACACCTCACCCCCAACACCCCACCCCCAACACCCCACCCCCAACACCTCACCCCCAACACCCCACCCCCAACACCACACCCCCAACACCCCACCCCCAACACCTCACCCCCAACACCCCACCCCCAACACCCCACCCCAACACCTCACCCCCAACACCTCACTCCCAACACCTCACCCCAACACCCCACCCCAACACCTCACCCCAACACCCCACCCCCAACACCCCACCCCCAACACCCCACCCCCAACACCTCACCCCCCAACACCCCACCCCCAACACCCCACCCCCAACACCCCACCCCAACACCCCACCCCCAACACCCCATCCCCAACACCCCACCCCCAACACCCCACCCCCAACACCCCACCCCCAACACCCCACCCCCAACACCCCACCCCCAACACCCCACCCCAACACCCCACCCCCAACACCCCATCCCCAGCACCCCACCCCCAACACCCCACCCCCAACACCCCACCCCCAACACCCCACCCCCAGCACCCCACCCCCAACACCTCATCCCCCCACACCCCACCCCCAACACCTCACCCCCAACACCCCACCCCCAACACCCCATCCCCCAACACCTCATCCCCCCACACCCCACCACTGCTCCACCCCTCACCCCCACCCCCTCAGTCCCTCACCCTACCCCTCCACTGCCCCACCCCTCACCCCCTCACCCCCACCCCACTCTCCCCCAGCAGGAAGAGCAGAGCAGCAGTAATGGAAAGAGGTGGCAGGAGCAGTCAGTGAGCTCTCCACTGGCCCGCACATGGCAAGGCAAGTGCCTCAACAGGTTTGCTTACTTTATCAGGGCAGGCAGTGTAAGAGGGGCCAGTAACACCTCATCAGAACACACTGTACCGAGCATATAGTGGCTTCCCTCACACCCTGTTAAAGTGCTCGAGTTCTTTACCATCAAAGCCCAGGAGGCCTCATCGTGCCCCTTACCCCTTCAACCTTCACCTAGAAGTGTTTCTTAACTGACAGTGTTACATTCAATCACCCAGTTAAAAGCTTCCCATGGAATGTAACTGCTATTATGGGCTCACCTGCTACATCATTAGCTGCACGGGTGAAAGTGTAAACATTGGGTACTGTGCCAGTTAATGGCCCAGATTTTGCTGGAACGGCATGTCCCGTTAGTTAGACTTTTTCCCTCACCCTTCAGCTCGGAAATGTTTTTGCGCCGTAACTTGCTGGAGTGCGAGCTGATAACGGCGCGGTGCGGTGCAGCGTAGGCAACCGGGCATCTGGGACCTCGGTGACCAACGGGATCAACTGTGCATCTCCTTAACCAATGAGCTTAAAGGATTGAGTAATAAATAGAGCATTGACGGAGCAGGATATGGGATGAAATAAAATCAAAGTGGGTATAGAAAGAGAAATAGAGAGTGTAAGAAAGATTGGATTAAGAGTGAGAAAAGAGACAGAAAGGAAAAGTAAGAAACATTTTTTAATTTAAAATGTAAAAAAATCTTTCGGAACAATTCACTAGCTGCTGGAGTGAGACTTCATTGCTTCAATCGCTCCCTTTCTGGGCTGGAGAGGTTGAGTGGCATTGCAGGAACATAAATCTCCTCGTTAAAAGGTACTTAAGCTGTTAAGTACTATTGCTAACTTCTGCAGCGAGTGTAATTGGGAATTAATGCGCCAAAGCAGTAATTTCATGAATCTCACAAGTAGGTTGAGGGCAAGCTGTCGTTTTCGCAAGGCCAACAACGGAGCAGTGCAAATTCTCCAGTAACTTGTGGCGTTTCACAATTCATGAGGAATCTCTTCCTCGCCACAGGTTGCAGAACGATTTACACCCTAATAGCGGCGACGACATTAAACTCACAACTATTTCGACAGCAAATTCTGGCCCATTGTGTTGCTAATGGTGACTGGACTGGAGGACCCACGACTCGCACATGCGGTACCCTGATTGATGGCAGCACTCTGTAGTCCACGCTGCAGTATTCGCAGCCCAGGGCACAACTGCCAGAGGCCACCATGACAGAGCCTCCCCCAAGGGCAGTGTCTAGCTCCTCGATAGATGCTCCGACTACCATAGAGACCTGGATGTGACAGATTGGAGATTGCTAGATCTTCAGGGCTGCTGGTAAGTACCTCATGGGGGTTAGCTGGTATCTGGCACCATTATGTCCTCTTTCCTGCTCATCAGCAGCCATGCTGCTCCAGTGCCCAATATCACTGGCATGGCAGGAATGGCACCACATTATTCTGCTCTCTCTCTCAGGGTAGCATGGCCCCTCCAAAGCCTGCACGTGTGGCCAAGAGGACACTGAGCCACGTTGCCTATGGAGCCACACAAGAGGTGTAGCCTAGAGCAGGTCCATGTCGAGATGTAAGGGTCAACCGGCTCACATACTTCTGCAATCAGGTGCTCCCGGCACTAGGATAATCTCTGGCCCTCCGAAGCCTCTTCACCAGTACAGTGATTTGAGATGCACAGGCCCATGCTCCAGATGATACTGGTTCATAAAGCTGAGCTATCTCTGGTGACAGTCTTTCGGTCAAGAGTAATTTTTAGGCTTGATCATAGAATCATAGAATGATACAGGTCAGAAAGAGGCCAATCGATCCATCCTGCCTGTGCCGGCCCTTTGAAAGAGCTTTTCCAATTAGTCCCACTCCCCTGCTCTTTCCCCGTAGCCCTGCAAATTTTCACCTTTCCAAATATTTATCCAATTGCCTTTTGAAAGTTATTGGCCCAGAAATTCGGGTCGGGGGCTTCCCGCGGGTGCAAGCCCCCGACCTACATTTACATCGCGCTGACATTTGAAGACTGGGCCTGCATGGAATTCCGGTCTGTGGCCCGGTTCAGCTCCTGGCGCGCTGTGCGTGCGTGATCCAGCGGCGTACTTAGTGCGATGAGCCGGCTGGGATCACGTGAGCACTGGGCAACCAATGGGAGTTTACAAAAGTCCATTCATGAGTTAGACATAAGACCTGTCAAACTCATGAAAAGTCCGGGCGCCCAAAACAGTTCTTAAACTTCAAATAAAAGTTTTTAAAAATCCCACTAATTAAATGAACTATTAATAACTGTAAAAAACGATTTTAAACAATTATTCAAATTTCTGCCAAAATTTTTTTTTCAAGAAATCGGGTCCAAAAATACACTTACCTGTAAATTTTTTTGAATAATAAACCTGTGGAAAAAATTTTCTAACTTTAATTATTAGACCACTTACCTTTTAAAACTAAGTCCTTACGTCTGCTTTATTCATTCGTAAAAAGTGGAGGCCTTCACGCACGGACAAACCTGTGAAAAAAAACGAAGTTCGACGTGTCCGCGCTGCCTGAAACGTCGCACGGGAACCGCCTCTTAACCCCTTGGTTCAGAGGAGAGGAAATGCCGGTTTTCCGCGCATGCGCTGTGCATGCTGAAATCCGGCACTTCCAACAGGCCCACGCGTGAGTACCCCGTCCGTACTCACACGTTGGGACCGGAATTACTGGGCCATTATTGATTCTGCTTCCACCGCCCTTTCAGGCAGAGCATTCCAGATCACAACAACTCGCTGAGTAAAAAATTCTCCTAATTTTCTACCTGGTTCTTTTGCTAATTATCTGAAATCTGTGCCCTCTGGTTACCGACCCTCCGCCACTGGAAACAGTTTCTCCTTATTTACTCAATCAAAACCCTTCATGATTTTGAACACCTCTATTAAATCTCCCATTATCCTTCTCTACTCTAAGGAGAACAACCCCAGCTTCATATTCTCCCCAAGAAGTCCCTCATCCCCGGTCCCATTCTAGTAAATCTCCGTCACACCCTCTCCAAGGCCTTGATCAAGTGACAAAATATTCGTTTTGAAAACTAAAGTTGATCACATCTTGCTTTCTCCTCCAGTTCTTTCCTCTCTTCTCATGGGAAGCACCAGCTGCTCCCTGGCTCCTTGGCCTACTGCCCACCTGTTAGGTCCAAGCATGGACATCTGTTTAAAATAAATGGGTTAATGCTGATCAGAAATCAAGGGGCTTGATTTTACCAGCCCTGAGGAGGTGGGTTTGGAGGCATGTCAGCTGGTGAAATTGGAAAAAATGGCTTCAGACACCCAACCCGCCTCCATCCCGCCCCCACGCGATTTTCCTGAGTGTCTATTCAGCCGCTCCCAAACTGACCCAACTCCAACCGGTGAAACAGGCAGTTAAGAGCCTGTTAACTGCCTTGATAATCCTATTTTGATAGTGGTTTCCTATTTTCGTGCCTCTGGCTCCTGTTTCCCGTCTTGTCAGAAACAGTCCTGCTGCAAGGAGACGAGTTGGTGGAGGACATGATCTGTCGTCATTATTGGTGCAGAACTTTAAAAGCGCTCCATAACATGGCTGGCAGTCAAAGGCAACAACTTTGTTGTTGGAGGTTTGGGAGAAGATTCTGCAAATCTACTGACCTTGTGACTGGTCAAGCTGACACACATCTGCTGTTTGAACTGATTGGGAATAATTTCAGGCCAATTTGAGTGTGTGCTTGCACGCTTCTTGCCTCAACTGAAATCTATAACAACGGGATGAGAACCATTTACACCCTCTCACCCTGGTCGCCAGATTCGGAGGAAGAGCAGCGCGGCTCAGTGCTGCCGGATGAACAGGTGGCTCAGCACACAGCCTCCTTGGAGGATGAGGAAGAGGAAGAGGAGGAGGACGATGAAGAGGCTGAGGAAGAGGACGAGGAGGAGGACGGGGAGGATAACGGGGAGTGACGCCTTGCGGGGCCGGATGTGGCCAATCCAGCAGCAGGCGACCACATTGATGGCCGTCAGGCAAGGGATGCACTCATCCATGCCAGATTCACGTAAGCTTATGCTTCAACCACAGGTGGCTGGCACATGGAGATGAAGATAAGTCCGACATTCTCAAAACCCCAGGCATCATCTGTCCAATAGACGGTGGTTTGCGCTCAGTGTCACCACCATCATTCTACATGGAAATCACCCTGAGCCCTCACTCTTGAACTTCCATTTCCCAGAACTAAGAGGCCACACTTTATGTGATCTGAGCAGATCATTAAACCTTTTTCCACACTGAACCCATGTGCGTCTGCACACAGACCTCGAGTTTACCTCCTCAGCAATTTGCAGCCAAGCTGCCTTGGTTTGCTGAGGAGGCCTCCTCCTTCCGTTTCCAGGGAAGAGGAGCTCCTGACTTCTTCTAACTCCCTCAACAAGAGCATGGAGAGAGCCCTCATTGAACCTGGGTGCAGCCTTAGTTTTTGGGGCTGCTGTTTCTGCAGCAGCCAGCACCTTTAAGAGAAATAAGCATTAATCTTACTAAGCCAATGATTGGAACACATCTGGCTTCTTTTTCAGTTCATAGTCAGATTGTAAATTGATATATACAAAAAATCATAAAAATCTTTCTGGAAAAATATGACCAGCAATTTCATTCATTAAATTTTGCTCAGAACAGATACTGTCAACTCCCCTTTCTATATATTGCAGCACCAAACCATCACATTGACATTTTTTCCAAGCGGGAACATGGCCCCTTTAAATTTTCTTTCAAACAACTGTAAGGGGTGGTGTGTGTGGTCAGCTTCACCTCTGACTCCCTGAATGGTTTGAATCACTCCCACTCCCTTGGTTCTAGACTTTGGACTTATTTGGAGGTTGTAATGAAATTGCAACAGACACCTGGGTTGGTCAGAAGTATTTAGATTTTATTTTGAGACAGGAAAAATATACAATACAATAAAACTTATACTCTAAAAGGGGGAACACTTCAGAATCTGTGAGGGAGAATGACAACAGACAAAAATACCTTACCCTCCCAATCCCACTATCCTAACTAGGTTGAATTCCAGAGGACCAGGAAATGCTCACCAAATGACTTTCTTGACAGATTGTAGAGGTTCGCGATTTCAGGGTTCTCTAGGTGTGGCAGTTGGGGCCTGCCATACCCCGGACATGGTGGAAGACTGCACCTGCATTGGGTTTTCAGTCTTCGCCTGTCCGCTGATGCAGTTGGATGCGTAGTTGGATTTATTGGGTAAGTACCCAATTTCCTTTGGTTAGGTATAGTTTTTAGAGTCTTTTGTGTCAAATCTTACCCGGGGGTAAGTCAGGTTAGCTTGTAGAGTGGAAACAAACTTGCGAATTTTCGACTTCTTGTTGGTTGGTTTCTTGATGGTCGCGGTGGCCCAATATTACCTAGTTGGTGGTAATATTGTTAGTTTGTAGGAATGTCTAGTTCCTATCAAGAGACTGAGGTCGACTCAGGCGATCAAACAAACGATGTTTAATGTAAAACAAACTGAGTTTAACAAACAAATGCACGAGAACTACGAATACAGGTCTAGTCAGTTCGGAGGCTCCACGAGGACTGCTTGGGCGGTCCCGTGGCTGGCGTCATGACGTCATCACGTTTTTCCCGCCGGTGGGGGATCACGTGATGAATGGTGTGACGCCATCGCGTTTGCCTGCGCTCTTAAAGGGACTGCGCTCTGTACATGCAAACAGTATATACAAAGATACAGACTCAGGCTGTAGCTAACATATTGTTAAAGGGAATTATATACATTTGATCGGAGTCCCTTAGTGGCTCCGCCACATGCGCCCCCCCAGAATTGTCTTTAACAGAAAAAGTGAAACGGCGAGGAAGCCTGAAAAGCCTGTCAGAGCGACTTCTGTACACTTGGAGTGGAAGCTGCTGGATGGCGGGCGGGCTGGTGGGCGGTTGCGCTTGATCCGGCACGGCAACTGTGGGTGGTCGGCCACGTTTTGCCGGCTGTGCAGTCTCGACTGGGCGGTCAAGGTCCAAGAGTGCCGGCTTCAACCGGTCAACCGAAATGTGGTTCAGTTTACCTCCGATACCTACCGAGAAAGTTTTGTCTCCCGGCTCCAGCACGCGGAAAGAGCCAGTGTAAGAAGCTTTGAGCGGATCCCGATGAGCGTCGTGGCGGATGAACATATATTCGGCATTCTTCAGCTCTGCTTGGACGTGGGAGCTCTGAAAGCCGTGATGCGACGTTGGTACTGGTGCAAAACACCTGGCTGCCTCCTGGTGGCTGATGAGCTGATTGGATGCGGACCATGGCTCTGTTGGAGTTGGAAGGAAATCCCCTGGTACGCGTAGCGGCTGGCCATAGACGAGCTCTGCTGAGGACGAGTGAAGGTCTTCCTTGGGTGCCGTGCGAAGACCCAACAGGACCCATGGTAGCCTGTCCACTCATCCAGCGCCTCGGAGACTGGCCCTCAGTGCGGCTTTGAGTGACCTGTGAAACCATTCGCACAGACCGTTCGCCTGTGGATGGTAGGCTGTGGTGCGATGGAGCTTGATGCCAAGCCCTTGAGCCACTGCGTTCCAGAGCTCAGAGGAAAATTGCGGTCCACGATCAGAAGAGATGTCCGCCGGTACCCCGAAACGGGCGACCCAAGAGGAGATGAATGCCCTGGCTACGTCTGCCGAAGTGGTGGATGACAAGGGAACTGCCTCTGGCCATCTAGTGGTGCGGTCTACCATCGTAAGAATGTGTGTAAACCCATGCGAAGGTGGAAGTAGCCCCACCAGGTCCACATTCATGTGATCGAACTGTCGCTCCGTAACAGCGAAGGTGGCCAATGGAGCTTTGACGTGACACTGCACCTTGGCCTTTTGGCAGACCACGCAGCTGTTGGCCCAGTCGCGGACATCCATATGCATGCCCCGTCAAACGAACTTGGATGACATCAGCCTTTGCGAGGCCTTCATGCCAGGATGTGACAGCCTGTGTATGGCGTCAAACACTTTTCAGCGCCAGGCAACCGGCACAATAGGGCGAGGATCTCCTACGGAGACGTCACAAAGTAGCGTGGTGCCTGCGGCGTGGAATTTGACGTCGGCCGCTCGGAGGCTAGAGGGGCTGGTTCGGTAAGCTTGCACCTCTGGATCCGAGGCTTGATCCGCAGCCATGAGGGCATAGTTGATGCCAAGCTGGACTGCCTGAACGGTCGCGCAGGAGAGGCAATCCGCCACCAGGTTGTCTTTACCGGCCACGTGCTGAATATCAGTAGTGAATTCAGAGATAAGCATTAACTAACGTTGTTGCCAGGCTGACCACGGTTCGGCAGTCTTAGCCATAGCGAACGTTAGTGGCTTATGGTCTGCAAAAGCAGTGAAAGGCCGTCCTTCCAGCAAGAACCGGAAATGGCGGATGGCCAGAAAAAGAGCCAGCAACTCCCGGTCGAAGGTACTGTACTTCCGCTCGTTTCGCCGTAGTTGACGGCTGAAGAACGCCAGCGGTTGCCACATTCCATTTACCCACTTTTCCTGCACTGCGCCGATGGCGTAGTCTGACGCATCGGTGGTGAGGGCCATGGTGGCACCTGGCAGCAGATGCGCCAGCATGGTCGCGTTGGTGAGGGCGCTTTTTGTGTCAACGAATGCCCGGTCCATGTCGACTGTCCAGCTTACCGGATCCTTGCCAGACTTGCCCTTGAGGGCCTCATATAGGGGCTGCATGAGCAGAGCTGCCTTAGGCACAAAGCGGTGGTAAAAATTTACCATCCCGAGGAACTCCTGCAGGGCCCTGATGGTCTGCGGGCGTGGAAAAGATGTTACTGCCTCCACCTTCGTTTGCAAAGGAATTGCGCCGTCCGATGTGATGCGATGGCCCAAGAAATCAATCTGTTGCAGGCCGAACTGGCACTTGGCCAGGTTGATGATCAGGCCGTGTTGGCTGAGGCGTCTAAAGAGGGTGCGTAAATGGCAGATGTGCTCCTCTTTGTTGGAACTGGCGATGAGGATGTCGTCGAGGTAGATGAATATGAACTGGAGGTCCCGAAGTACGGAGTCCATCAGGTGTTGGAAAGCCTGTGCAGCGTTCTTCAGTCCAAACGGCATCCGCAGAAATTCGAAAAGGCCGAATGGGGTGATGACTGCAGTTTTCGGGACGTCTTGCAGGTGCATGGGGACCTGGTGGTAGCCCCGGACAAGGTCGACTTTGGAAAAAATGGTATTTCCTGCCAAATGGGCAAAGAAATCTTGGATATGAGGGATTGAGTACCGATCAGGAGTAGTGGTGTCGTTTAGGCGTCGGTAGTCGCCGCATGGCCGTCATCCGCCGCCAGGTTTCGGGACAATGTGGAGAGGCGAAGACCAGGAACTATTCGACCGGCGAATAATCCCTAGCCGTTCCATTGTGGCGAACTCCGCTTTTGCAGCCGCGAGTGTAGTGTATGTGCTTTAAGTAAGAACTACTTTTTACAGCTCCTGTATACTGTAGTACCGGCAGTAACCACACCGGTATATAAGCTGTGCGCATGCCTCTGTACACCAGCCTAGAAATTACCCTCCTCCAGTAAAGACCTGTTATTTGTTTATGTACAGCATCCGTGTAATTATTTATCCACTGAACCACGGATCTAACAGTGGCGACGAGTGTTGATGCGAATCTACCTGCAACATAATTTTAAAAAAATAGTCGAGTCCAGGAACACGGGCGTCGACCGCGAGCAACCGCCCAGCAGTCAGGCAGAGATCCAACTTCGTTGGGGAGGCTGTGGAGAGCTGGGCTTGGTTCCCCAGCCACAACGAACAGTAAGAGACCGACGACAGGTCCAAAGCAGATCCTTCCCGAGCAGCGGCGGCTGGAGCCGACCGACGGCAGAGAGAGAGTGCCAGGCAGCGTCGACGGGGTAAGAAAAAGGGTGAAGAGAGCAGGGTGCAGCCGGGGATTGATCACCAAGCGGCGTCGAGGAAAAATACTGCAAACCGGAGAGAGAGAGGGTAAGAAACAGCCGGGTTCTAGACTGAGCGGCGTCGACAAATATCAAGAGAAGAACGCGCAGAGCACAGCCAGGGATCACGGGCTGATCAGGGTCCACGGGGCGAAGCAAGGGGAGACGCCATTGAGCCATGGAGAAGCAGGGAGAGCGCGAGAGGCACCATTGAGCTGCAGAGAAGCAGGGAGAGCGCAGGAGGCGCCATTGAGCCAAGGAGAAGAAGGAAGAGCGCGGGAGATGCCATTTTGCGAAGCCGCAGCGGAGAAGACGGGCAAGCGTGGGAAGGAAGGAAAGCGCGGGAGACGCCATTTTGTGCCAGCGGAGAAGAAGGGGAAGCGCGGGAGGCGCCATTGGGGATAGTTAATGCACAACCAAGGATGCCGAAGAGTGGCAGTATCTCTACGTTCGACAATGAAGTCGAAGATTGGGCGACATATGTGGAACGTACTGAGGTGTACTGCAGGGCGAATGAAGTGCCAGATGCTAATAAAGCACTGGTTCTTGTAAATTCCATGGGTGCAAAAACTTATGGGTTACTGCGAAATCTAATAACCCCAGAGAAGCCGGTAAACAAGAATTTTGAAAGCATAGTAGAAATCCTACAGGACCACTTAAACCCCACACCGCTGCTGATAGCAGAACGATTTAAGTTCCATAAAAGGAACCAACACAAAGATGAAAGCAATGCTGAGTACCTAACGGAACTGCGCAAGCTATCGAAATACTGCCAGTTTGGAGCGGGACTAGCAGACACGTTAAGGGACAAGTTTTTGTGTGGGCTACAAAGTGAAGGAACCCAGAAACGGCTTCTATCAGAAAAGGACCTTACGCTGGACAAAGCTTTCAATATGGCAGTATCACACGAAGCAGCCGCAAGGGGCGCTGCAGAGATACAACGGAGACCGCAAGAATACGGCACCAACGAAATGACCTATGGAACAGGGAAGTGCTATCGCTGCGGCAGAACAACACATGACCAGAAAGATTGTTGGTACAAGGACCAAGTGTGCAGACAGTGTGGGAAAGCAGGACACATAGCAAGAGTCTGCAGGTCTGGGAAGAAAACCAACAGTAAGAAATCGCCACAGGAGAAGTACAAAAAGGTACACCAGGTGATGGACAGTGGTTCAGATGAACAGAAAAGTGACATAGACTCCGGAAGCAAGGAGCTGGGTTGTCTGAAACTACATAATGTAACCGAAATGGAGGATCACCAGACTATCTGGGTTACACTTAAGATAGACGGAGTCCAAGTGGAAATGGAATTGGACACAGGGTCAGCTCTAACAGTCATAAATCAAAGAGACTACAAGCGGCTATTTTCACACATACCTTTGAAAGCTACAGAGATTGTCTTGAAGACGTATACGGGGCAAAAAGTCTACCCCAAAGGATAAATAAGGGTGAAAGTGACATATAAAGGTCAGGAAATACCTAAAATGGATATATATGTATCGCCAAATGGAGGACCACCACTGCTAGGACGCGAATGGATCCGGAAGATACATTTAGATTGGCATTCCATACAGGCACTGAAGGTGGAGGCCAAAAAGGATGACGACGTCACACCTGGACGACTGTCAAAAATGCTAACTGACGCAAAAGAAGTGTTCCAGGAGGGACTAGGAACACTAAAAGGAATAACAGCAACAATTAAAATAGAGGATAATGCAAGTCCAAAGTTTCTGAAGGCCAGACCAGTGCCTTATGCGATCAGACCAGCGGTTGAAGCAGAGCTGGAAGGGTTGGAACGTTCAGGAGTACTGTCCAAAGTGAACTGGAGCGAGTAGGCTACACCCATCGTTCCTGTAATGAAGAGGTCGTTGAGTAATACGCCTGGGGAACCAAAGAAGGTCCGCATCTGTGGGAATTTTAAGGTGACAGTGAACCCAGTCCTTCACACGGTGCAATATCCGCTTCCACGAATTGAGGATATTTTTGCCTCGCTATCTGGTGGTAAACGCTTCACCAAAATTGATCTAGCCCAGGCGTACTTGCAGATGGAGGTAGAAGAAGCTTCGAAACATTACCTTACGATCAACACCCATAAAGGTCTCTATCAATACAACCGGCTGGTGTTTGGAGTAGCCTCGGCTCCGGCTATCTGGCAAAGGGCGATGGATCAGGTCCAGCAAGGGATTCCAGGGACCCAGTGTTATTTGGACGACATCTTGGTCATGGGCGAAAATGACGGTGATCACCTCGCTAACTTGGAGAAGGTGCTCGCCAGATTAAAGGAATATGGGCTACGAGCTAATCGCCACAAGTGCGAGTTTTTCCAGAAACAGATCTCGTATTGCAGCCACGTCATCGATGAAGAGGGGTTACATAAGTCCCCTGACAAGATAGAGACAGTAGTCAAGGCTCCAGCACCGGAAAATGTGTCACAACTGAGGTCGTTCCTCGGGCTGGTAAACTATTACCACAAGTTCTTACCAAATTTGTCTACGGTATTACACCCGCTGAACACCCTACTGCAAACAGGGGTACCATGGAAGTGGGATGACGAACGTAGATGAGCTTTCCAGAAGTGTAAAGAATTGATCACATCAAAAGAGGTGTTGGCCCATTTCAACCCAGCACTACCAATTCGTTTGGCATGTGATGCATCACCCTACGGCATTGGAGCGGTGCTGTCGCACAAATTCCCAGACGGGTTGGAGAGGCCAGTAGCCTTTGCGTCTCGGTCACTAACCTTAGCCGAGCGCAACTACGCCCAGATTGGCAGGGAGGCCCTCAGCCTAGTATGGGGAGTAAAAAAATTCAACCATTATCTGCATGGGCAGAAGTTCACCTTGCTGACTGACCACCAACCACTTGTCTCCATCTTTAATCTTAAGAAGGGTGTGCCAGTAATGACTGCACAGCGGTTACAAAGATGGTCCCTGTTTCTAGGGGCGAATCAATATGAAATAAAGGCACGAAACAGCATGGGAACGCTGATGGGCTATCACGCCTGCCACTGCCTACGGTGGAGGAAGCACCAGCAGTGGACCCTTTCGAGATATTTTGTTCATCGACAATTGAACGATTGCCAGTAACAAACGCGGATATAGAGAAGGAGACCCGCGATGATCCGACGCTGTCACGGGTATATGAATTGACGGTGAGGGGATGGCCAACACATGGCGACTCACTGTTGCCAGCATTCTCATCCAGAAGAGAACAGCTGTCAGTATGCCAGGGGACAGTGATGTGTGGATCCAGAGTGGTGATTCCACCCAAGTTAAGGGAGAGAGTGCTAAAGGAGTTACATGAAAGTCATCTGGGGGGAGTGAAAATGAAACGCCTTGCTAGGGCTTATGTGTGGTGGCCGGGAATCGATCAACAAATCGAAGACCTAACTAAGAGCTGCTTAGGATGCCAGAAGGTCCAAAATGCACCACCACATGCCCCTCTACACCCATGGGAGTGGCCCTCCTCTCCATGGCAATGGGTGCACATTGATTTTGCTGGTCCATTCATGGACTCAATGTTCTTAATAGCAGCGGATGCTCATTCAAAGTGGCCTGAGGTGATAAAGATGTCTTCAACCACTACAGAGAAAACGATTGCAGCCCTACGGACCATATTTGCCAGAAACGGTTTGCCAGAGCAGATCTGCTCTGATAATGGACCACAGTTTGTGTCCGACGAGTTCCAAAAATTCATGAAAAGGAATGGGGTAAGGCATTACACATCCGCCCCGTATCATCCAGCCACCAATAGATTGGCTGAGAGGTTCGTACAAACCTTTAAGAAGGCGATAAAGGCCATGTGCGACGAGGAAATTCCACTACAGCATAAGATGGACAATTTCTTATTAGCCTACCGAAACGCGACACATGCAGTTACCAACCAGACCCCAGCCATGATGTTCTTTAACCGAAGGTTGAGATCTCATCTGGACTTGCTCAGACCAAATGTGCGAAGAAATGTTGAGGACGAACAATTCCAGCACATCAACGAGAAGCCGACAAGGAGCTTCAATGTAGGGCAACCAGTCTTGGCCCGTGACTATTGAACAGAGAAGTGGCAACCCGGAACGATATGTACAAGGCAGGGGCCATTAATGTACACAGTGGATGTCGGGGAGAACATTGTGAGACGCCACGTCGATCAGATCTTAGCATCACAGGAAGGCGTCAACCCCATGTCCCGCGTACCTGGGGATGAACCCGACATACCGGTAGCATCTACTTCAGACCCAGTAGCAGTGGAACCCGATGAACTACCCGAGGAAAAGGGGTCAGAATCGCCTCTGCACCAAGAACAAGAACCTTCGGAAAGGCGCTATCCCGAAAGGGTCAGGAAGCCGCCCCAAGGACTGAATCTATAAATGGACTTTTGTTATGGAATGTACATGTAAAAATGTAATTGTTATTTGAATATTAAGGGGGTATTATTAATCTAAAAAGGGAGGAATTGTAGTGTATATGCTTTAAGTCAGAACTACTTTTTACAGCTCCTGTATACTGTAGTACCGGCAGTAACCACACCGGTATATAAGCTGTGCGCATGCCTCTGTACCCCAGTCTAGAAATTACCCTCCTCCAGTAAAGACCTGTTATTTATTTATGTACAGCATCCGTGTAATTATTTATCCACTGAACCACGGATCTAACAGCGAGCTTGCCAGGTTCGAGGCGCCGGGCCCGTGCGTAGACCGGGGAGCCAGTAGTGGTGATGTGATGCGATAGCAAAATACTGCAGATGTTGGAAATCCGAAATAACAACAGAAAATGCTGGAAAAACTCAGCAGGTCAGGCAACATCCGTGGAGAGAAATTTGAGTTGACGTTTCGGGTTTGACCCTTCTTCAAAACTGGAGAGAAATGGAACTAGATCAAAGGATGTGATGTTCGGCACCATGTTTCGTGGCCGTGGAGGAGAAGGTGGGTCTGGTGAGGTCTGGGAAATCTCCTAGCAGGCGAGCAAACTCATCCGGAGGCGGGAACGCACAGAAGACAATGTGTGACATGGCGTCACTTCGGTGGCAAGGGATGGAGTGGAACGTGGCCGCATTGATTAAACGTCGGTGCCTTACATCAACCAGGAGGCTGTTGGCGCACAAGAAATTCGCACAGAGGATGGCTTGCGAGACCTTGGCCGCGATGAATTCCCAGTAAAACCGCTGGCCACCGAAACACACCTGGACCCGTTGTCTGCCAAAGGTCCGAATAGCCCCGCCATTAGTCGCCTCGGGGCGCCCGTTAGAGCCGGTCCTCTTTTGCCAGAGTTGATGTTTGTTTTTTTGGGGCGTGAAGCTGCAGGGAGGGCGGCAACATCTTCCTTTCATGCCAAAACGGGCGTGGTAGAAGCACAACCCCGCGGGTTGAGGAGCCGGGGCGGCGTCTGTGGGGGATGGGCACCTCGTGGCAGCGCAGTACTGCTGCATCACCGCGAAGATCTTGCCCGCTTCGGCAGCAAGCGCTGCGCAGTCTGTGACTTCGGACCTGGCCAGGGCAGCTTGTACTTGCTCCGGTAACTGACTGAGGAAGAGCTCCCTAAAGAGGAAGCATTCCAGTTCGGAGCCAAGGAGCGTGAGCATTTGGCTCATGAGCTCAGACGACTTGGAGTCCCCGAGGCCGGGCATAGCGAGCAGTCGGCGGGCGCGCTCCGACTTCGTGAGCCCAAAGACCTGTAACAACTGCACCTTGATTGTTTCATACTTGCAGTCGTCCGGGGGGTTCTCAAGCAGGCTGATGATCCACGAGGCGGTGGAGCTGTCGAGTGCGGAGACCACATAAAAGCAACGGGTCTGATCCACAACGATGTTCCAAAGTGCAAACTGGGCTTCGACCTGGAGGAACCACGAGGTCGCTTGTTGCTCCCAGAATTGCGGTAGCTTCAATGCAATGGCGTTTGTTTCCATGCTTCGTTCCTTCTGCGAAAACCGTTCGCAAAAGTCGGGGTCACCAATGTAGGAATGTCTAGTTCCTATCAAGAGACTGAGGTCGACTCAGGCGATCAAACAAACGATGATTAATGTAAAACAAACTGAGTTTAACAAACAAATGCACGAGAACTATGAATACAGGTCTAGTCAGTTCGGAGGCTCCACGAGGACTATTTGGGTGGTCCCGTGGCTGGCATCATGACGTCATCACGTTTTTCCCGCCGGTGGGGGATCATGTGATGAACGGCGTGACGTCATCACGTTTGCCCGCGCTCTTAAAGGGACCGCGCTCTGTACATGCAAACAGTATATACAAAGATACAGACTCAGGCTGTAGCTAACATATTGTTAAAGGGAATTATATACATTTGATCGGAGTCCCTTAGTGGCTCCACCACAAGTTGTTGGTTTTCTTGAGGCCTTTGGTTGCTGCGATTCCTTTTTCCTTTCATTTCGTTCTTTTTTCCTCAAGTCTCCGATCCTCCGACTATGTACGGTGATGATGATAATGAGTAGTACTCTTTCGGAACTGTACTTTCTCTCTCCTGTACTGAACTGGAACCTTCTTGAGCTGTGTCCTCAACTGACTCTCCGTTGAACTGTCTGTTGAACTGTCTTTTTGAACTGTCTGTTGAACTGTCTTTTTGAACTGTCTGTTGAACTGTCTTTTTTTTACTGAACAAGCAGGCCTCAATTTTACTGTGTTGAGGCCTGGCTTATCTGACTGCCAAATCTCCTCTGGTCCATTGTTAATTTTGGCGGGCTCGTTAATTTTAATAGATTTAGATTCTCATCAAGTTTCGGGGCTGGTCCCATCTATTTTGAATTAGCTTTTAACGAGTTTCGGGATTGCTTCGAAAATCAGTTTAAGTGTGCAAAGTGGTTTTGGAAATCTTTCTGAGTGGTTTAAACTGTTGTTTGATTGTTTTCTCCTGCTGGGGCCAGAGTCTCTTCTGTTGACTAGTGGCATGTATTGTATTACTCATGTTCTTGATGGCCCTGTAGGTTTTTGGTGGGAACTGTCCTCCCGTGGGCCTATTGTCTTTATGTAGAATGACTGGGACAGTCCAGAACATTCTCAGGCAATCTGGCCTTTCCCAATACTCAAACTGTCTGTCCCACAGTGTCCAACCCATTCCTTTTGTTGCAGCTTTTCCACAGGCCTGAACATGCCTTTTAAAATATCAGAAATCCTGGGGTATTGATTTTAAGCCCCCTTTGGCCCAATATTCCATCAAACAGTCCAATATCTCTTCTTTTCTTACTTTGGGGGAATCTGTATAATTTTGCGAGCCTTACACAACACGTCATCAGACGCGAGAAACTGACAGCCTCCAAGCAATTGCCTGGAGGGACCCGCAGGTCGGCCGTAACGAGGCCAATCAACGCAAATTGATAAGTTGTGGGGGGCGGCTGCCGGGAGCGGGTCGGAAAGCCTCCGAGCAGCGGACCCGCACTCAAGCCGCCTCTGTTAGTAAAATCGCGGCCAAGGTGTCAGAGTCAGCAGGCTACTTGACCATGGTGGGGGGTGGGGGCTGGGAGTGGTGGTTGGGGGGGCGGTGGTAGTGGAGGGGCGAGGGGGGTGGGGGTGAGGACATCAAAAACGATCCCAAATTTTCACCGGAGAAAGAAAGACTTGCATTTCTATAGCGCCTTCACAACTTCAGAACGTCCCAGAATACTTTCCAGTCAATGAAGTACTTTTTGAAGTGTAGTCACTGTTGTAATGAGGGAAACACGGCAGCCAAGTTGCGCACAGCAAGCTCCCACAAACAGCAATGTGATAATGACCAGATAATCTGTTTTAGTGATGTTGATTGAGGGGTAAACATTGGCCACGACACCGGGGGGAACTTCCCAGCTCTTCTTTGAATAGTATAAGGGATCTTATACAACCACCTGAGAGAGCAGACAGGGCCGCAGTTTAATGCCTCATCTGAAAGATGGCACCTCCGACAGTGCAGCACCCCCTCAGTACTGCGCTAGAGTGTCAGCCTAGAGCCAGTCAAGCTGCACTTTTCAATGTGGGGGGGGGGGTCATTAGACAGTGATCAGGAGAAAACATCACAGCCGGTCTCCCCCTCTCCAGTCGCTCTGAGGTCGACTTTCACACCATCTACGGAGTTCAGATAATTCAGGACACACCAGGAAGTCAACCTGGAACCTTCACTGACCTTCACCTTTCTTTGCAGGTGAGCAGGCTGCTGTACATGGGGGTCTGACACAGACACTAAACAGGTCAAAGAAAATCAGACCTCGACAAACATGATACTAGTCATTAAAATGGAATTAATTTGGAAGAGAAGCACAGGTATGAACTGCTGTGTGGACAGCGGCCTCGATTTGTACAGGGGAGGGGGGCGGGAAGGGTGTGGGGGATCCCTAAGTGGCGATGAACCTGGACAGGTCGGGGACGTGGAGCCCGCACCGATTTTAACGGCAGGGATGTATCTGAATAAAATTTCCCAGAGTCCCGCCCGACTTCCTGCCAGATTCACTACCTGCCTGGTGGCGGGAATTTGTCCCCATCCGTCAGTGGGGGAGGGGTGCCAGTAAAATCGCGGAGGTCGGGAATGGCTGGGGATTCCCGTCAATTAAGCGACTGGGGGAGGCCGGGGCTGGGGAGGCCCAAGGACTCCTTGACGACCGGTGTGGTAGGTTGAGGGCTGAGCTTCCCTGCTCCTCCTGGCCCACAAGGAATTCAAAGAGAATCAAGTTTTTAAAATTTAGCTGGGCCTCTTCTGGCTGATCGGCTCCGCCCCGTGTTGCTGCTGGGGTCAGACAATGAGGCACTCTCCCTGTATTGCTGAGGATCAGACAGTGAGGCACTCTCCCTGTAATGCTGGGGTCAGACAGTGAGGCACTCTCCCTGTAATGCTGGGGTCAGACAGTGAGGCACTCTCCCTGTAATGCTGGGGTCAGACAGTGAGGCACTCTCCCTGTATTGCTGAGGGTCAGACAGTGAGGCACTCTCCCTGTATTGATGGGGTCAGACAGTGAGGCTCTCTCCCTGTATTGCTGGGGTCAGACAGTGAGGCACTCTCCCTGTATTGCCGGGGTCAGACAGTGAGGCACTCTCCCTGTATTGCTGCGGTCAGACAGTGAGGCTCTCTCCCTGTATTGCCGGGGTCAGACAGTGAGGCTCTCTCCCTGTATTGCTGGGGTCAGACAGTGAGGCACTCTCTCTGTATTGCCGGGGTCAGACAGTGAGGCTCTCTCCCTGTATTGCCGGGGTCAGACAGTGAGGCACTCTCCCTGTATTGCTGCGGTCAGACAGTGAGGCTCTCTCCCTGTATTGCCGGGGTCAGACAGTGAGGCTCTCTCCCTGTATTGCTGGGGTCAGACAGTGAGGCACTTTCCCTGTATTCCCAGGGGTCAGACAGTGAGGCACTCTCCCTGTATTGCTGGGGTCAGACAGTGAGGCACTCTCCCTGTATTGCTGGGGTCAGACAGTGAGGCACTCTCCCTGTATTGATGGGGTCAGACAGTGAGGCTCTCTCCCTGTATTGCTGGGGTCAGACAGTGAGGCACTCTCCCTGTATTCCCGAGGGTCAGACAGTGAGGCACTCTCCCTGTATTCCCGGGGGTCAGGGGTCAGACAGTGAGGCACTCTCCCTGTATTGCTGAGGGTCAGACAGTGAGGCACTCTCCCTGTATTCCCGGGGGTCAGACAGTGAGGCTCTCTCCCTGTATTGCTGAGGGTCAGACAGTGAGGCACTCTCCCTGTATTGCTGGGGTCAGACAGTGAGGCACTCTCCCTGTATTGCTGGGGTCAGACAGTGAGGCACTCTCCCTGTATTGCTGGGGTCAGACAGTGAGGCACTCTCCCTGTATTGCTGGGGTCAGACAGTGAGGCACTCTCCCTGTATTGCTGAGGGTCAGACAGTGAGGCACTCTCCCTGTATTGCTCAGGGTCAGACAGTGAGGCACTCTCCCTGTATTGCTGGGGTCAGACAGTGAGGCACTCTCCCTGTATTGCTCAGGGTCAGACAGTGAGGCACTCTCCCTGTATTCCCGGGGGTCAGACAGTGAGACACTCTACCTGTATTGCTGAGGGTCAGACAGTGAGGCACTCTCCCTGTATTGCTGGGGTCAGACAGTGAGGCACTCTCCCTGTATTGCTCAGGGTCAGACAGTGAGGCACTCTCCCTGTATTGCTGGGGTCAGACAGTGAGGCACTCTCCCTGTATTGCTGAGGGTCAGACAGTGAGGCACTCTCCCTGTATTCCCGGGGGTCAGACAGTGAGACACTCTCCCTGTATTGCCGGGGTCAGACAGTGAGGCACTCTCCCTGTATTGCCGGGGTCAGACAGTGAGGCACTCTCCCTGTATTCCCGCGGGTCAGACAGTGAGGCTCTCTCCCTGTATTCCCGAGGGTCAGACAGTGAGACACTCTCCCTGTATTCCCGGGGGTCAGACAGTGAGGCACTCTCCCTGTATTGCTGAGGGTCAGACAGTGAGGCTCTCTCCCTGTATTGCTGAGGGTCAGACAGTGAGGCACTCTCCCTGTATTCCCGGGGGTCAGACAGTGAGGCACTCTCCCTGTAATGCTGGGGTCAGACAGTGAGGCACTCTCTCTGTATTGCTGCGGTCAGACAGTGAGGCTCTCTCCCTGTATTGCTGGGGTCAGACAGTGAGGCACTCTCCCTGTAATGCTGGGGTCACACAGTGAGGCACTCTCCCTGTATTGCTGGGGGTCAGACAGTGAGGCTCTCTCCCTGTATTGCCGGGGTCAGACAGTGAGGCACTCTCCCTGTATTGCTGGGGTCAGACAGTGAGACACTCTCCCTGTATTCCCGAGGGTCAGACAGTGAGGCACTCTCCCTGTATTGCCGGGGTCAGACAGTGAGGCACTCTCCCTGTATTCCCGAGGGTCAGACAGTGAGGCTCTCTCCCTGTATTCCCGGGGGTCAGACAGTGAGGCACTCTCCCTGTATTGCTGAGGGTCAGACAGTGAGGCACTCTCCCTGTATTGCTGGGGTCAGACAGTGAGGCACTCTCCCTGTATTGCTGGGGTCAGACAGTGAGACACTCTCCCTGTATTGCTGGGGTCAGACAGTGAGGCTCTCTCCCTGTATTCCCGGGGGTCAGACAGTGAGGCACTCTCCCTGTATTGCTGGGGTCAGACAGTGAGGCACTCTCCCTGTATTGCTGCGGTCAGACAGTGAGGCACTCTCCCTGTATTCCCGGGGGTCAGACAGTGAGGCACTCTCCCTGTATTGCTGCGGTCAGACAGTGAGGCACTCTCCCTGTATTCCCGGGGGTCAGACAGTGAGGCACTCTCTCTGTATTGCTGGGGTCAGACAGTGAGGCACTCTCCCTGTATTGCTCAGGGTCAGACAGTGAGGCACTCTCCCTGTATTCCCGGGGGTCAGACAGTGAGGCACTCTCCCTGTATTCCCGTGGGTCAGACAGTGAGGCACTCTCCCTGTATTGCTGAGGGTCAGACAGTGAGGCTCTCTCCCTGTATTCCCGAGGGTCAGACAGTGAGGCACTCTCCCTGTATTCCCGGGGGTCAGACAGTGAGGCACTCTCCCTGTATTGCTGAGGGTCAGACAGTGAGGCTCTCTCCCTGTATTCCCGAGGGTCAGACAGTGAGGCACTCTCCCTGTATTCCCGGGGGTCAGACAGTGAGGCACTCTCCCTGTATTGCTGAGGGTCAGACAGTGAGGCTCTCTCCCTGTATTCCCGAGGGTCAGACAGTGAGGCACTCTCCCTGTATTCCCGAGGGTCAGACAGTGAGACACTCTCCCTGTATTCCCGAGGGTCAGACAGTGAGACACTCTCCCTGTATTGCTGAGGGTCAGACAGTGAGACACTCTCCCTGTATTCCCGCGGGTCAGACAGTGAGGCACTCTCCCTGTATTCCCGCGGGTCAGACAGTGAGGCACGCTCCCTGTATTGCTGAGGGTCAGACAGTGAGGCACTCTCCCTGTATTGCTGAGGGTCAGACAGTGAGGCACTCTCCCTGTATTGCTGGGGTCAGACAGTGAGGCACTCTCCCTGTATTCCCGGGGGTCAGACAGTGAGGCACTCTCCCTGTATTGCTGAGGGTCAGACAGTGAGGCACTCTCCCTGTATTGCTGAGGGTCAGACAGTGAGGCACTCTCCCTGTATTGCTGAGGGTCAGACAGTGAGGCACGCTCCCTGTATTGCTGAGGGTCAGACAGTGAGGCTCTCTCCCTGTATTGCTGAGGGTCAGACAGTGAGGCACGCTCCCTGTATTGCTGCGGTCAGACAGTGAGGCACGCTCCCTGTATTGCTGGGGTCAGACAGTGAGGCACTCTCCCTGTATTGCTGAGGGTCAGACAGTGAGGCACTCTCCCTGTATTCCCGGGGGTCAGACAGTGAGGCTCTCTCCCTGTATTGCTGGGGTCAGACAGTGAGGCACTCTCCCTGTATTGCTGGGGTCAGACAGTGAGGCTCTCTCCCTGTATTCCCGAGGGTCAGACAGTGAGGCTCTTTCCCTGTATTGCTGAGGGTCAGACAGTGAGGCACTCTCCCTGTATTGCTGAGGGTCAGACAGTGAGGCACTCTCCCTGTATTCCCGAGGGTCAGACAGTGAGGCACTCTCCCTGTATTGCTGAGGGTCAGACAGTGAGGCACTCTCCCTGTATTCCCGCGGGTCAGACAGTGAGGCTCTCTCCCTGTATTCCCGAGGGTCAGACAGTGAGGCTCTCTCCCTGTATTCCCGGGGGTCAGACAGTGAGACACTCTCCCTGTATTCCCGAGGGTCAGACAGTGAGACACTCTCCCTGTATTCCCGAGGGTCAGACAGTGAGGCACTCTCCCTGTATTCCCGAGGGTCAGACAGTGAGGCACTCTCCCTGTATTCCCGAGGGTCAGACAGTGAGGCTCTCTCCCTGTATTCCCGAGGGTCAGACAGTGAGGCACTCTCCCTGTATTCCCGAGGGTCAGACAGTGAGGCACTCTCCCTGTATTCCCGGGGGTCAGACAGTGAGGCACTCTCCCTGTATTCCCGAGGGTCAGACAGTGAGGCACTCTCCCTGTATTCCCGCGGGTCAGACAGTGAGACACTCTCCCTGTATTGCTCAGGGTCAGACAGTGAGGCTCTCTCCCTGTATTCCCGAGGGTCAGACAGTGAGGCACTCTCCCTGTATTCCCGCGGGTCAGACAGTGAGACACTCTCCCTGTATTGCTCAGGGTCAGACAGTGAGGCACTCTCCCTGTATTCCCGAGGGTCAGACAGTGAGACACTCTCCCTGTATTGCTGGGGTCAGACAGTGAGGCACTCTCCCTGTATTCCCGAGGGTCAGACAGTGAGGCTCTCTCCCTGTATTCCCGAGGGTCAGACAGTGAGGCACTCTCCCTGTATTCCCGAGGGTCAGACAGTGAGACACTCTCCCTGTATTCCCGAGGGTCAGACAGTGAGGCACTCTCCCTGTATTGCTGAGGGTCAGACAGTGAGGCTCTCTCCCTGTATTCCCGAGGGTCAGACAGTGAGGCACTCTCCCTGTATTCCCGAGGGTCAGACAGTGAGGTTCTCTCCCTGTATTCCCGGGGGTCAGACAGTGAGGCACTCTCCCTGTATTCCCGAGGGTCAGACAGTGAGGCACTCTCCCTGTATTGCTCAGGGTCAGACAGTGAGGCTCTCTCCCTGTATTCCCGAGGGTCAGACAGTGAGGCACTCTCCCTGTATTCCCGGGGGTCAGACAGTGAGACACTCTCCCTGTTGGCTTCTCATGGATGTGCTGGAATTGCTTATTCTCAACATCTCTTCGTACGTTTGGTCTGAGCAAATCCAGGCGAGATCATAACCTTCGGTTAAAGAACATTATGGCTGGGGCCTGGTTGGTGACTGCATGTTGTGCTGCAGCGGAATGTTGTCATTGTACATCGCCTTTATTGTCTTCTTAAAGGTTTGTACGAACCTCTCAGCCAATCCATTTGTGGCTGGATGATACGGGGCGGATGGGTAATGCCTTACCCCATTCTTTTTCAAGAACCTCCGGAACTCTTCGGACACAAACTGTGGTCCGTTGTCGGAGCAAATCTGTTCTGGTAAGCCATTCCTGGCAAAAATGGTCCGCAGGACTGCAATAGTTTTCTCCGTGGCGGTGGAGGATATTTTGATGACCTCAGGGATTTCAAGTGCGCATCCACGGCTATTAAAAACATTGAGTCCATGAATGGACCAGCAAAATCAATATGCACCCATTGGCATGGAGATGAGGGCCACTCCCATGGGTGTAGAGGGGCCTGTGGTGGTGCATTTTGGACTTTCTGGCAACCTGAGCAGCTCTTGGTCAGGTCCTCGATTTGTTTATCGATTCCCGGCCACCACACATAAGCCCTGGCTAGGCTTTTCATTTTTACCCC
Organism: Somniosus microcephalus; assembly: GCF_052327205.1. NCBI lineage: Eukaryota > Metazoa > Chordata > Chondrichthyes > Squaliformes > Somniosidae > Somniosus > Somniosus microcephalus. The sequence continues at coordinate 49,915,643 of NC_141012.1, read as the reverse complement.
TCCCAGATGACCCTCACGAAGCTCATTGAGCACTCTATCCCCTAACTTGGGTGGAATTACCACTCGGGATCCACACATCAAGGTCCCCCGGCACACTGACAGCTGTTCTCTCCTTGTCGAGAATGCTGGCAACAGTGAGTCGCCATGTGCTGGCCATCCCTTCACCATCAAATCATATACCCGAGACAGTGTCGGGTCATTTTGGGTTTCCTTTTCGATACAAGCGTTAGTTACCGGTAGGTATTCAACTATAGTCGAATGGAATATTTCGACAGGATCCACTGCTGGTGCTTCCTCTGCAGTAGGCAGTGGCAGGCGTGATAGCCCATCAGCATTTCCATGCTGTTTCGTGCCCTTATATTCAATCTCATAGTAGTGTGCCCCTAGAAAAAGTGACCATCTTTGTAGTCATTGCGCAGTCATCACCGGAACGCCCTTCTTCGGATTAAAAATGGAGACAGGAGGCTGGTGATCAGTCAGCAAGGTGACTTTCTGCCCGTGCAGATAGTGATTGAAGTTTTTCACTCCCCACACTAGGCTGAGGGCCTCCCTGTCAATCTGGGTGTAGTTACGCTCGGCTGAGGTTAGTGATCGTGACGCAAAGGCTATTGGCCTCTCTGAGCCATCCGAGAATTTGTGCGACAGCACCGCTTCAATGCCATAGGGTGACGCATCACATGCCATTCGAATTGGTAATGCTGGGTTGTAATGGGCCAATACCTCTTTCGATGTGATTAGTGTTTTGCTCTTCTGGAAAGCTCGTCTACATTCGTCACTCCACTTCCATGGCACCCCAGTTTGCAGTAGGGTGTTCAGTGGGTGTAGTATTGTAGACAAATTTGGCAAGAACTTATGGTAGTAGTTTACCAGCCCGAGGAACGACCTCAGTTGTGACACATTTTCCGGTGCTGGAGCCTTGACTACTGCCTCAATCTTCTCTGGGGACATATGTAACCCCTCTTTATCGATAACGTGGCCACAATACAAGATCTGTTTTCTAAAAAACTCGCATTTGGGGCAGTTAGCTCGGAGCCCATATTCCTGCAATCTAGTGAGCACCTGCTCCAGGCTGGCAAGGTGATCACTGTCATTTTCGCCCGTGACAAGGATATCGTCCAAATAACACTGGGTCCCTGGGATCCCTTGCAGGACTTGTTCCATTGCCCTCTGCCAAATAGCCGGAGCTGATGCTACCCCGAATACCAGCCAGTTGTATTGGTAGAGACCTTTATGGGTGTTGATTGTGAGGTATTTTTTTGATGCTTCTTCTACCTCCATTTGGAGATACGCCTGGGCCAGATCAATTTTAGTGAAGCATTTCCCTCCAGATAGCGAGGCGAAAATATCTTCAATTCACGGAAGTGGATATTGTACGGTGTGAAGGAGCGGGTTCACTGTTACCTTAAAGTCCCCACTGATGCGAACCTTCCTTGGTTCCCCAGGTGTGCTGCTCAACGACTTTTTCATCACAGGGAAGATGGGTGTAGCCCACTCGCTCCAGTCCAGCTTGGACAGTATACCTGAATGTTCCAGACTCTCCAGCTCTGCTTCGACGGCTGGGCGGATCGCATAAGGTACCGGTCTGGCCTTAAAAAATGTTGGACTTGCGTTTTCTTCAATTTTGATCGTCGCTGTCATGCCTTTTAGTGTTCCGAGTCCTTGCTGGAACACTTCTTTCGCGTCAGTTAGGATCTTTGACAGTCGCCCAGGTGTGATGTCGTCATCCTTTTTGTCAGCCACAGTCAGTGCCTGTATGGAATGCCAATCCAGTTGTATTTTCTGGATCCATTCACGTCCCAGTAATGGTGGTCCTCCATCTTGCAATACATACAGGTCTAGTTTTGGTGTTTCCTTACCGTTATATATAACGGTCACCCTTATTTTTCCTTTGGGGTAGACTTTTTGCCCCGTGTACGTCTTCAAAATAATTTTTGTGTCTCTCAAGGGTATGTGTGAGAATAGCCGCTCATAGTCCCGTCGGCTTATGACTGTTAGGGCTGATCCTGTGTCCAATTCCATCTTTACCTGGACTCCTGCTATCTTGAGAGTGACCCAAATGGTTCGGTGATCCTCCGTTGTGATCACATTATGTAGTTTCAGACAACTCAGTTCCCTGCTTTCAGAGCCATTATCACTCTTTTGTTCGTATGAACTATTCTCCGTCATCTTATGTACCTTCTTGTACTTTTCTTTGGTAGGTTTCTTATTGCTGGTTTTCTTTCCCGACCTGCAGACTCGTGCTATGTGTCCTACTTTTCCACACTGTCTGCACACTTTGTCTTTGAACCAGCAATCATTGTGGTCGTGTGTTGTTCTGCCACAGCGATAGCACTTCTCTGTTCAATATGACATTTCGTTTGTGCCATATTCTTGCGGTCTCTGTTGTATCTCGGCAGCGCCCCGTGCTGTTGCTTCATATGATACCGCAATGCTGAAAGCCTTTTCCAGCTTAAGGTCCTTTTCAGATAAAAGCCGTTTCTGGATTCCTTCACTTTGAAGCCCACACACAAACTTGTCCCTTAAGGTATCTGCCAGTCCCGCTCCAAACTGGCAGTGTTTTGATAGTTTGCACAGTTCTGTTAAATAATTAGCATTGCTTTCATCCTTATGCTGGTTCCGTTTGTGAAACTTGAATCTTTCTGCTATCAGCAGCGGTGTAGGGTTTAAATGTTCCTGTAGTGTCGTTACTATGTCTTCAAAACTCTTTTCCATTGGCTTCGTTGGGGTTACTAGATTTCGTAATAAACCATACGTCTTTGCACCCATTAAACTTAACAATACCGATGCTTTCTTGTCATCTGACACCTCATTTGCCTTGCAGTACACGTCTATTCGTTCGACATATGTAGTCCAACCTTCGACTTCATTGTCAAATGCAGTGATACTGCCACTCTTCGGCATTTTGGGTGTGGTTTAAAATGGCGTCTCCCAATGACATAAAATGGCGTCTCCCGCGCTTTCCTTCCTCCCCTGCTGCTGCCAACGCCGCTCCCGGCGGTTCTCGTGGCAATGGCAGCGCCCTGTAGGTTTCGCGCGCCTCTCCTGCGCTGCTGCCAATGCCGCTCTCGGCGGTCCTCGTGGCAATGGCGGCGCCTCGCGAGTTTCTGTGCGTCTCTCTCTCCCTCTCTCCGACGCTGCTCAGCCCCTGAACACCGGCTGCGCCCTGTGCGCTCTGCCCTCTCTCTCTCTCCCTCTCTTCGATGCTGCTCGGCCCCTGAACACCGGCTGCGCCCTGTGTGCTCTGCCCTCTCTCTCTCTCCCCCGTCGACGCTGCTCGGCCCTTTGCTGTGCCGCTCGGTCGGGCTCTAGCCCGCCGCTGTCCGGGAAGGGTCTGTGCACTACCTGTTGCCAGCCTGTTTCGCTGGGCCACCTCGACTGGAAAGCCAAACCTGGCTCTCGACAGCCTCCCCCGCAATTCTCAAGTCTCTGCTGGATGACTGGGCGGTTGCCCATGGTCGACGCCCAAGTCTCTGGTATTGACCTCCAGTCCACTGATCTCCAGGAACGAATCCCCGGGAGGTGATGCAGAGTTGCAGGTAGGTTCGAACTTGCGTTGTTGCCAATGTTGTATCCGTGTATAATAAGACACAGACTGCAGGAGAACGGTACAACAGGTGTTTACTCAACGTGGCTCACACTGGAACTGATCTGTACAGATTACTACTCAGTGCTGTATACAGGTGTGGTCACTGCCGGTACTGCAGTATACATGAGCTGTAAAAGATAGTTCCCCCCTTAAAGGTATATACATTACAAGGTCTGAGTGGGAATGGGGCGGTGAATTAAAGTGACAGGCCACCGGGAGCTCGGACTCCCCCAGACTGAATGGAGGTGTTCCGCAAAGCGGTCACCCAATCTGCTTTTGGTCTCCCCAATGTAGAGGAGACCGCATCGTGAGCAGCGAATACAGTATACTAGATTGCAAGAAGTACAAGTAAATCGCTGTTTCACCATTATGTAGGGGTGGTTGTGTGGGGTCAGCTTCACCTCTGACATGAGCGGTTCGAATCACTCCCACTCCCTTGGTTCTAGACCGTCGACTTATTTGGGGGTTGTGACAAAAGTGCAGCAGCCAACTGGTTTTGGTGCAAGAATTTTAATTTTATTTGAGAAAGAAAATACAACATAATAATCTTAACACTATAATAAAATGGGGAAACACTTTACATAAGAACATAAGAACATAAGAAATAAGAGCAGGAGTAGGCCAATCGGCCCCTCGAGCCTGCTCCGCCATTCAATAAGATCATGGCTGATCTGATCCTAACCGCCAATCTACTATCACAGAACCATCTCCTGAATCTAACAGAATTAGACACACGAAATAGGAGCAGGATCAGGCTACATGGCCCCTGGGCCCGCTCCGCTACCCACAGGGCCATGACCGATCCGAACCTAGACTCATGTCCAAATTCCTGCCCGCTCCCCGTAACCCTTAATTCCCTTTACTGCTAGGAAAATGTCTATTTCTGTTTTAAATTTATGTAATGATGTAGCTTCTACAGCTTTTTGGGGCAGCATATTCCATGGACCTACCACCCTCTGAGTGAAGTAGTTCCTCCTCATCTCAGTTATGAAAGAGCAGCCCCTTATTCTAAGACTATGCCCCCTAGTTCTAGTTTCACCTATCATCGGGAACATCCTCCCCGCATCCACCCGATCCAACCCCTTCACAATCCTATATGTTTCAATAAGATCGCCTCTCATTCTTCTGAACTCCAATCAGTAGAGTCCCAATCTACTCAACCTCTTCTCATATGTCCATCCCCTCATCCCCGGGATTAACCAAGTGAACCTTCTTTGTACTGACTCGAGAGCATGTATGTCTTTTCTTAAGTATGGACACCAAAACTGTATGCAGTATTCCAGGTGCGGTCTCACCAATACCTTGTACAACTGAAGCAATACCTCCCTATTTTTATATTCTATCCCCCTAGCAATGAAAGCCAAAATTCCATTGGCCTTCTTAATCAATTGCTGCACCTGCATACTAACCTTTTGAGTTTCGTGCACCAGGACCCCCAGATCCCTTTGTACTTCAGTACTTTCCAGTTTCTTGCCATTAAGATAATAACTTGCTCTATGATTTTTCCTGCCAAAGTGCATAACCTCACACTTTCCAGTATTGTATTCCATCTGCCAAATCTCTGCCCACTTACTTAGCCTGTCTATGTCCCCTTGAAGGTTTTTTATGTCCTCCTCACTCACTACTTTCCCTCCCATCTTAGTTTCATCTGCAAACTTTAATATGTTACACTCGGTCCCCTCCTCCAAATCGTTAATATAGATTGTAAAGAGTTGGGGACCCAGCACCGACCCCTGCGGAACACCACTAGTTACTGATTGCCATTCTGAGAATGAACCATTTATCCCAACTCTCTGCCTTCTGTTAGATAGCCAATCCTCTATCCATGCCAGAATATTACCCCCAATCCCGTGATTTTTTATCTTAAGCAATAATCTTTTGTGTGGCACCTTGTCAAATGCCTTTTGGAAGCCTAAATACACTACGTCCACTGGTTCCCCTTTATCCACCCTATATGTTACTTCCTCAAAGAACTCCAGCAAATTTGTCAAACATGACTTCCCCTTCATAAAACCATGCTGACTTTGTCCTATTAAATGATGATTATCCAAATGTCCTGTTACTGTCTCCTTAATAATGGACTCCAAAATTTTACCTACCACAGCTGTTAGGCTAACCGATCTATAGTTTCCAGCCTTCTGTCTACTGCCCTTTTTAAATAAGGGTGTTACATTAGCAGTTGTCCAGTCTGCCGGGACCTTTGCTGAGTCCAGGGAGTTTTGGAAAATTATTACCAATGCATCCACAATCCCTACCGGCACTTCCCTCAAGACCCTAGGATGTAAGCCATCAGGTCCAGGTGATTTATCCGCCTTGATTCCCATTATTTTACCGAGTACCACTTCCTTAGAGATTTTGATCGTGTTTAGCTCCTCCCCCCCATAGCCCCCTGTTTGTCCAGTGTTGGGATATTCTTAGTGTCTTCTACTGTAAAGACTGATACAGGTAAGACTATCCTTTATCCGAAAACCTCGGGACCAGCCGAGTTTCGGATAAAGGAGAATTTCGGATTTCGGACGGTGGGTCGGCGGGGGTCTGCGGGGGGGGTTGGCGGGGGGGTCGTGCGCACGACTTACGCTGACGCTCAGCGTAAGTCAGTCGGGGTCGGCGGGGGTCGGGGCCGGCGGGGTACGAGGCGGGGGGGGTCGGGGCTGGCGGGGTCCGCGGGGGGGTCGGCAGTTGTCGGGGCTGGCGGGGTCCGCGGGGGGGGTCGGCGGTTGTCGGGGCCGGCGGGGTCCGCGGGGGGGTCGGCGGTTGTCGGGGCCGGCGGGGTCCGTGGGGGGGTCGGCAGTTGTCGGGGCTGGTGGGGTCGGCGGTTGTCGGGGCTGGCGGGGTCCGCGGGGTGGGTCGGCGGTTGTCGGGGCTGGCGGGGTCCGCGGGGGGGTCGGCGGTTGTCGGGGCTGGCGGGGTTCGCGGGGGGGTCGGCGGTTGTCGGGGCTGGCGGGGTCGGCGGTTGTCGGGGCCGGCGGGGTCCGCGGGGGGGGTCGGCGGTTGTCGGGGCTGGCGGGGTCCGCGGGGGGGGTCGGCGGTTGTCGGGGCTGGCGGGGTCCGCGGTGGGGTCGGCGGTTGTCGGGGCTGGCGGGGTCGGCGGTTGTCGGGGCTGGCGGGGTCCGCGGGGGGGTCGGCGGTTGTCGGGGCCGGCGTGGTCCGCGGGGGGGTCGGCGGTTGTCGGGGCTGGCGGGGGTCGGCGGCTGTCGGGGCTGGCGGGGTCGGCGGTTGTCGGGGCTGGCGGGGGGTCGTGCGCACGACTTACCCTTTATCCGAACTTCCGCAACCGGAACCCTCTAAAAACCGAAGGTTTTTTCGTTCAGCGTAAGTCGTACGCACGACTTACGCTGAACGAAAAAAACCTTCGGTTTTTAGAGGGTTTCGGTTTTCGGAAGTCCGGATAAAGGGTAGTCTACCTGTACAAAATATTCATTCAGTGTTTTTGCCATCTCCATATTTCCCACCATTAATTTCCCGGTCTCATCCTCTAAGGGACCAACATTTACTTTAGCCACCCTTTTTCTTTTTATATAACTATAAAAACTCTTACTATCTGTTTTTATATTTTTTGCTAATTTAATTTCATAATCTATCTTCCTTTTCTTAATCAATCTTTTTGTTATTTTTTGCTGTCTTTTAAAGTTTTCCCAATCCTCTATCCTCCCACTAGATTTGGCTACCTTATATGCCCTTGTTTTTAGTTGAATACTATCCTTAATTTCTTTACTTAGCCACAGATGGCTGTCTTTTCTTTTACATCCTTTTCTTCTCAGTGGAATATATATTTTTTGGAAGTTGTAAAATAACTCCTTAAATGTACACCACTGATCATGTATCATCTTACCCTTTAATCTATTTTCCCAATCCATTCTACTCAATTCCGCTCTCATACCTTCATAGTCTCCTTTATTCAAGCTTAGCACGCTTGTTTGAGATCCAACCTTCTCACCCTCTAATTGAATATGGAATTCAACCATGTTATGGTCGTTATGGTCACTCATTCCAAGGGGATCCTTTACTAGGACATTTTTAATTAATCCTGTCTCGTTACACAGGACCAGATCTAAGGTTGCTTGCCCCCTGGTCGGTTCAGTTACATACTGCTCAAGAAACCCATCCCTAATACACTCAATGAACTCATCCTCAAGGCAGCCCTGCCCAATTTGATTTGTCCAATTAATATGATAGTTAAAATCCCCCATAATTATAGATGTTCCCTTATTACAAGCCTCAACTATTTCCTGATTGATACTCCGTCCAACATAGTTGCAATTGTTCGGAGGCCTATAGACTACGCCCACTAGTGTTTTTTTCCCCTTATTATTCCTTACCTCCACCCAAACTGTTTCATTATCCTGATCTTTTGACCCACTATCATTTCTCTGTATTGCAGTGATTCCTTCCTTTATTAACATAGCCACCCCACCTCCCCTTCCTTCCTGCCTGTCCTTCCTGATCGTTAAATAACCTGGTATGTTTAATTCCCAGGCATTGTCACCCTGCAGCCATGTTTCTGTAATGGCCACAAGGTCATACCCATATGTAGTTATTTGTGCCATTAACTCGTCTATTTTGTTACGAATGCTACGTGCATTCAGATAGAGAACTTTCAAATATGTTTTGTGACACTTAGTTCCTGCTTTTGCCCTTTTTATTACTTTACCTTTTACTCCATACCTTCTGCCCCTTCCTGACATGCTCTGGTTTTTAATTTCCCCACTGCTACCTAAGTCTATGACCTTCTCTGTTGTCATTTTTATTATTTGCTCTCTAGGAACCTCCCCCCCACTAGTTAGTTTAAAGCCCTCTCTACAGCCCTAGTTATATGATCCGCCAGGACTCTAGTCCCAGCACTGGCCAAGTGAAGCCTGTCCCAACGGAACAGCTCCCTCCTGCCCCAGTACTGGTGCCAGTGTCCCAGGAAGCAAAACCCATTTCTCCCACACCAGTCTTTGAGCCACACATTTAACTCTCTAATTTTATTTGTCCTAGCCAAATTCGCTCGTCGCTCAGGTAATACCCTTGAGGTTCTGTTTTTTAATTTGACCCCTAGCTGTTCATACTCCTTTAACAGAACCGGCTTCCTAGTCCTATCTACGTCGTTTGTACCAACATGGACCACGACTACTGGATCCTCCCCCTCCCACTGCAAGTTTCTTTCCAGCCCAGAGGAGATGTCCTTAACCCTGGCACCGGGTAGGCAACACAGCCTTCGGGACTCTCGCTCTCGGCTGCAGAGAACTCTATCTATCCCCCTAATAATACTATCCCCTACCACTACAACATTTCTAGTTACTCCCCCCTCTTGAATGGCCCCCCGTTCCACGGTGCTGTGGCCAGGTTGCTCATCCTCCCTGCAGTCCCTGCTCCCGTCCCCACAGGGAGTAAGAACCTCGAACCTGCTGGACAAGAGCAAGGGCTGCGGCTCCTCCAGCTCTACCTCCTGGATCCCCATACCTGCCTCACTTGTAGTCACACCGTCCTGTCCCTGACCTTGGGCTACATCTGAATTAATTACCTTCATAGGTGTGATCACCTCCTGATACACAGAGTCCAGGTACTTCTCCCCCTCCCTGATGTGTCGCAGTGTCTGAAGCTCAGACTCCAGCTCATCAACACGGAGCTGGAGTTCCTGTAGCAGCAGACACTTGTCACAGACGTAATCACCGTGAGCCTCAATGTGGTTCACCGGCTCCCACATCTCGCAACAGTAACACATCACCTGCTCCATGCTATGTAATTAATTACATTTTTTATTGTTAGTTATGGACACCCTCTGCCCGATTATAGATGCTAGTATCCCCTTTAATTAATTGGATTTAATTTAAATCAATCCCTCTAATTACACCAGTTAAATGGTTTACCAACAGTCACTCTGCACCAGAAAGGCCTTATTAACTACAACCCACAGAGTTAAAGTTTGAAAAGAGCACCTAACACCCTACTTACCCTAACTCACACACTTATCCAAACTCACAGCACTCTCTGCTGACTTGCACTTTGACATACATGAAGGAAAATTACAGTAGACAAATATCTCACCCCTCTCCCTGTATTGCTGGGGTCAGACAGTGAGGCACTATTGCTGTATTGCTGGGGTCAGACAGTGAGGCTCTCTCCCTGTATTGCTGGGGTCAGACAGTGAGGCTCTCTCCCTGTATTGCTGGGGTCAGACAGTGAGGCACTCTCCCTGTAATGCCGGGAAATGACAGTGAGGCTCTCTCCCTGTATTGCTGGGGTCAGACAGTGAGGCACTCTCCCTGTATTCCCGGGGGTCAGACAGTGAGGTTCTCTCCCTGTATTGCTGGGGTCAGACAGTGAGGCACTCTCCCTGTATTGCTGGGGTCAGACAGTGAGGCACTCTCCCTGTATTGCTGGGGTCAGACAGTGAGGCACTCTCCCTGTATTGCTGGGGTCAGACAGTGAGGCACTCTCCCTGTATTGCTGGGGTCAGACAGTGAGGTTCTCTCCCTGTATTGCTGGGGTCAGACAGTGAGGCACTCTCCCTGTATTGCTGGGGTCAGACAGTGAGGCACTATCCGCAAGATTCTTTTGCGGACTTTCTCAGTCTTTAATCAGCAAAAAAATGACAGCTTTTAGAAACATCCTACATAGTGCAGGATGTCCTGCTCCCGGCCACCTAAATTAGAATAGTTTTAGGGGTACAGTTTACTCTTGACATTGGCACAGTTTTAGGGGTACAGTTTACTCTTGACATTGGCACAGTTTTAGGGGTGCAGTTTCTTCCTGTCATTGGTAAATCCATTCCATTGCATCAATTCAAAAATTCTTATCCTTTTGTTCAAATCCCTCCATGTCCTCACCCCCTCCCTATCTCTGTAACCTCGTCCAGCCCTACAACCATCCATGATCTGTGCACTCCTTCAATTCAGGCCTCTTGCGCATCGCCCACTTCCTTCGCTCCACCATTGGCGGACGTGCCATCAGCCTTCTGGGGCCTAAGCTTTAGAAATCCCTCCCTAAACCTCTCTGCCTCTCTACCTCTCTTTCTTATTTTAAGAGCTCCTTAAAACCTGCCTCTTTGTCCAAGCTTTTGATCACCAGTCTTAATATCTCAGTATGTGGCTCGGTGTCAAATTTTTCGAATGATGTTCCTGTAAAGTAGCTTGGGACAGTTTGCTACATTAAAGGTGCTATATAAATGCAAGTCGTTGTTACTGACTGCACACTCTCTCCATAGGGACAGTTGGCTTAGCTAAACTGAGAGAACCTCAGCCCAGGTTAGAAATAGTCGAGATTTAGGGACACTCACATGCAATACCTCCTCAAGAGTAATCCAATCAAGCACAGAGCCCTGATAAATTCCCACTTCTGTTAGCTGGGACATTTTTATCTTTTAGAGCATTGACTTGTAGGTTTACCTGAACCTCAATGATTAGTCTACTATTCTAAGTCCATCATCAAAAGCAACCTGGAATTTTGCTAATGTCAGGATATTGGGAAGACCGAAGCCATTGTTTTCGGTCCCTGCCACAAACTCCGTTCCCTAGCCACTGACTCCATCCCTCTCCCTAACATCTGTCTGAGGCTGAACCACACTGTTCACTACCTGGGTGTCATATTTGACCCTGACATGAGCTTCCGACCACATATCCACAGCATAACAACGACCGCCTACTTCCACCTCCGTAACAACGTCCATCTCTGCCCTGCCTCAGCTCATCTGCTGCTGAAACCCACATCCATGCCTTTGTTACCTCTAGACTTGACTATTCCAACGCACTCCAGGCTGGCCTCCAACATTCTACCCTACGTAAATTTGAGGTCATCCAAAACTCGACTGCCCGTGTCCTAACTCGTACCAATTACCATTCGCCCATCTCCTCTGTGCTTGCTGATCTACACTGGCTCCCGGTAAAGCAACGCCTCGATTTCAAAATTCTCATCCTTGTTTTCAAATCCCTCCATGGCCTCACCCCTTCCTATCTCTGTAATCTCCTTCAGCCCCACAACCCCCCGAGATATCTGCGCTCCTCTAATTCTGCCCTCTTGCGCATCCCTGATTATAATCGCTCAAACTTTGGTGGCCGTGCCTTCTGTTACCTAGGCCCTAAACTCTGGAATTCCCTGCCTACACCTTGCCTCCTCTCTATCTCTCTCTCCTCCTTTAAGACGCTCCTTAAAACCTACCTCTTTGACCAAGCTTTTGGTCACCTGCCCTAATTTCTCCTTATGTGGCTCGACGTCGAATTTCTTGTCTGATAATACTCCTGTGAAGCACCTTGGGCCGTTTTACTACGTTAAAGGCGCTATATAAATACAAGTTGTAGTTGTTGTTGTTCAAACGTCAATGTTCCAGGCTATGATCTCAAACTGGAGTCCATATGGTGGGGTCCACTGCAGTGATTAAATAGGTTGATATGCCTAAGGCCCGGCTGGGATTTTCAGCCTCCACCCTCACACCAGGCCCCTGATAGACAGTGACCGTGGGCATGGAAACTCCCAGTAGGAAGTTCCTCCCCTTAGTGTTTTTTCCTCAGATGCATGTACCCTGTAAAGGCCAAACGGAGGTTCTGCTTCTTAGTCGGCCCCCAGGGAAACCCCCAGACAAGGCCAGGAGCTGGTGTGTCCTGATTGTGCCAGATTTTGTGGCTGACTCCCACCAAAGCTACAGCGGGAGTCCACCAGACTACCAGAGGAATTTAGGCCCCATGGTTTTGAATACCTTCAGCTGTCATGCCGGGGAAGACGCGCACAGTCTACAGTTAAAGCTGTAGTATTTGCTTTCCCAGTTACATTTTTGTTTTACCTTGGTGGTTGCCTTCAATCATTGCACTTCTTCCTCACATTTCTTCAACATCCTTTGGGTTTCTGAGCTATTGAGGAAATGTTGGACAATCGCCATCCAGAGAGCATGAATTTAGTCAATGGGCTACCTCTGCTCTCAGAAGGGTTATCCTGCTTTACATGACGCCTGTTTCAAAGGATGGTCAGAGCACCATCAAATACCCAAGTTTGGGGACAATATAAGCACCCATTCTGATTTCCTCACTGCAATGCTCTAGTTATGGACAATTCAGGGGATTACACAGCCCTGTAGAAATGGAGATGAGGTACTGCTTGGCTGGTTTCTGCAAGGTATGATATTAAGGTGTCACCCTTGGTAGCACCCTTGTCCCTCAGGCAGAAGGTGGTGGGTTCGAGCCCCACTCACGATGCTTATTTTTCCCCCAGTTTAGGAGTAGCTGGGTCCCAAGATTTTCTGAACTGTTCTGCTGGACGACAGGTAGCACAACCAAGTGAATGTGCTGCCGTTGTGTTTAAATGTGTGAGAAAGAGAGAACAAAATTTATATTTAATTAGCACTTTATCGTGTCTTTCAGAAATGCTTTTACATACTTCACATACAATAAATAACTTTGAAGGGTAGCAAGTGTGTGGAAGGTAAATGCACCGGTCACTTTACACACAGCAAGCTCCCACAAACAGTTATCAGATAAATGATCAGACAAACTGTGGTGCTGTTTGAAGGAGGAATGCTGGTCAAGATACCAGGAAAGCTTTGTGTCATGGGATCTATTAAGGTAAGGGCTCTCTCTGAGCTTTTTTTATTCATGCAGTGCCCTATAATTAGAAATGTGCATCCTAATGCATAGGTAAAATACCATTGAATGTGACTTGGGGAGAGTTTTTTCTAGAGGTGGACACAGAGGAAGTGGGGTTGGGAGGGGGAAGGGGGATGTGAGTGGAGTGGGATACAAGGAAGTGATCAGAGATGGCTTTATCTGTGATTGACACGATAAGAGCAGAGAGGCCACATGAGATGGCCAGGTCGAGGGGGTGGTCATGAACATGGGTAGGGGAGTGAACTCAGAGGAGAGATGGAGGTTATAATCACCGAGGATGAGAAGTCACTCAGTGCAGAGTCTGAGGGAGGAAAGCAGTAAAGATGTCTCGGTGAGAAACTTGCCATGGTACTGGAGTGGGCGGTAGAGAACGAGGATTTTCAAGGAGAGGCGAGAGGGGTAGAAAAAAGGTAAGATGCTGAAAGGAGGAGAATGTGTCAGAGAAGTAGGGGGACAGACCAAGGAGTGATTTGGTGATAAGGGTCACACTGCCACCACAGTAATCAGGGCTTGACCTATTCTCGGGGCTCTACATCATTATATAATTGGCCACCAGGCTGTGTGATGGTTGTTTGGAGTGCTTAATGTTTTAACTTCCTCTGTGCGCTCTCCCCATGATTTATGGTTCATGGAGCTTGTAGTTCTAAACTTATTTCAAGTTCCGTACAGATGATAGACTTCAGTGGGGGGGAGGGGGGGAGGGGAGGGGTAAGTGATGGAAGGTATAACTAGGTGGGGAGGCTTCATTAAGGGGGAAGGTGTCATCACACCTCAGCCAAGTATCCGTCAAGGCCATGATGTCGATGCAATCATCTACAATGTGCTCATGGATGGCAAGGGCTTTGTTCACAAGTGAATGGACATTTTTGAGGGAGATGTGGAGAGGGGCAGCAATAGCTGATCCATTGGCAGAGTTCACAGGGTCAGCACTGGGATGGGTGAATGGGATGGGAAGGAGGTTGGAGAGATTAGCCCCCAGCGGGTGCGCTGGGCGGGAAGATCGGTGAGAAAGTAGGACGGGGTAGTCGGGGTTGCTGCTCGTAAGGCGGCAGCGGTGAGTGCCTCAATGGGACCTTCTGAGGATGCCAACAGAGGCTCAGAGAGAAGCTGTAGGCTTTACCAAGAGGGAGCCAAACCTGGGACGGCAGCAGGAGAGTAGGAAGATTGAGAAGTGGTAAAAGTTTGGGGTAGGGATTTGCGGGGGCGGGGTGGGGGGGAGCAGAGTATCCGAGAGGGGAGAAATTAAAGAAGGGATGACAACAGGAGAGAGGGGCCTAGGAAGGGTAAAGAGAAAAGAAGAAAAAGATGGAAAAACAAATGATAGGCACGGTTGCGGAGCAGCAACCAAAATGCACACGCAAATGAATACAGGGAAACTCAGGTTACATAGGCATGGTTACATAGCGAGTTAAATAGGCCTCCTGGCTGGCCTCCCACCTTGGTCCCTCCGTAAATTTCTGCTCATCCAAACTCTGCTGCCTGTATCCTAATTCGCACCAAGTCTCGTTCGCCCATCACCCCTGTGCTCGCTGACCTACATTGGCTCCCAGTCCGGCAACGCCTCGATATTAAAATTCTCACCCTTGCGTTCAAATCCCTCCATGGCCTCGGCCCCTCCCTATCTCCAGTCCTACAAACCTTTGAGATCTCAGCGCATCTCTAATTATGGCCTCTTGTGCATCCCCGATTTTCATCGCTACACCATTGGCGGTCGTGCCTTCACCTGCCTAAGCTCTGGAATTCCCTCCCTAAAAGTCCCCACTCTCTACCTCTTCCTCCTCCTTTAAGGCACTCCTTAAAACCTAACTCTTTGACCACCTGTCCTATTATCTCCTTATGTGGCTCAGTGTCAAATTTTGATTGATAATGCTCCTGTGAAGCTCTTTGAGATGTTTTACTACGTTAAAGGCGCTATATAAATGTAAGTTGTTGTTGCTGTGAACCGAAATAGTCAGATCAACAATGACCAATTTCCCATAACATATCACACCAGACGTTACACAGCTGCCCACTATTCAGTCCTATCCTCTATGGAAGGCAGAAACCATCATGCTGTCAGACCATACCATTCAGGCTAAAATTGGCAAATAAATTTATTTCCTTAAATTTTAATTACAGAGAAGCAAAAGCAAAATACAGCAGATAAATAGCAGTACAATGCTGGGCTGACAGAATATTTTAAATTGTCTTGAAATAATATTCTCAGAAATCCTAGAGAACTTATAACCTTTTCCCTGAGTGTTTAAAGATAGTAATGTAGGTGAGCTTCTGCCCGCAGAGTATCATCATCACCATGTGGAAACAATTTGTTGAAGCAACGGAACTGCAGAATAGGGAGAGCCAGCAGAATTTATATTCCTCCAAGTCAGCTTTTGTCATCCCAAATAAAGCAGTCCTTTCGGACTGAGCATGTTATTAATCAACTTTACCGTTGAGGCAGATATAGTATAAAGTACTGGTTTCTGGCATTTGGTTGGATTTCATTATCTTCTAACACCTGACATGAATATAAATAGTTTAGTCTCGAAGCAAACATGCAGGGTAATTCTGCTATTCCAATCTCCCACCAGGAACCATTTTTGCAGGGACTGAGAATCAGACAATTGGGAGTTCAATGATTTAGTTCTATCATTGACTCCCACTCCCTTTGGGGGAAAAGTTGCCCCTATCATGTGTCCAAAAGCTTTGCATGCATCTAAGGGTTCAAAGGCAGGAGAGAATTTCCAATGTGATTAAAACTCAATGGGCCAAAAATTCGGTACATTTGCAGGGGGTGCTAACAGGGCGCAAACGACTTTTTGCCTGGCGCGGCACTGCTAATGTTCAGTGGGAGTTTAGCGGCAGCGGTAACCGGTTGTGCCCCGCCCCTCTGCGCAGGCAATGACGACGTCATCACCGTGCGTAGCACCCCATTTTCACCCCGTCTGCAAAATTGGCTTGTGCCACCTGAATCTGCGCCGGGTGATGACAGCGACCGATTCAGGGGGCGGGAACGGAGCGGCAGGAGGCTCGCAGGCGCTAAATAAACGGGAGGTGGCGGGCGGGGAATAAAAAATCGGATGACTTAATTGTTGCGGCCCATTGCTTCTTTGAACGCGGGGTCCGTGCCGCGATCTGGCAGCCCGGCAACCCTCTTGCATGCTGGGCTGCTGGCACGGCACCCCGCTCCCCGGTGGTCCAGGTAGGGCCCCGCAAAGTTGTGGGCTTGGGCGCTCCCCTTCCATGCGACAGCACTACGTGGCCCAGTAGCTGCAAAACGCACCACCCCGATATTCGGGGTTAGCGCTCAAAGAAGGAAGTGGAATGCTTGCATTAGCGCCACCTCCCTCTTGGGGTGCTAAAACTGAAGTTACCGAATGCCGGTGCTATTTTTCGCCGGCGCTAAATTTAGTGCCCAGGCGATGTTAGAGACCCAAAATGGTCGTTAATGAATTTTCCCCCCAGTGACTTCCTTCTAACAAGCTGATTGGGCTAGGTAGCCCTCACAGGAATGTATATATCCTGAGATTCTCTTTACTCACAACAAGATTAAAGGATTTCTTTGCGTAAACGGCATACAGAGTTTCATGTATGGTTAGTTGGCCAAATATAAAGTTTTATAGGCAACGATATTAGGACTGATTCCACGAGCCAGCGCTTCCAGCGCAGAGCGCCACTCACACTGTGCGCGTTGCAGCCATGCAGCCTCTGATATCCCACCCGCTGCGAGTGTGGGATCACAGAATCACCCCCATAATTCAGAGGTTTGACGCTTTGAAGCAAGATGGATCTGCCACAATATCTTGAATGTCCATCTGTAGCACCAGAACAGGCGGATTTAATGGTCTGAACCTCCTACCATTAGTTGGGTTAGTGGGAATTACCAAAAAGTGAATTAGCAGCTAACCTGCTACAATGTCTCCCCTGGGCCCTTACTTACTGTGCAGGGTGGGGTTTGAAGGGTAATACTGCACCTGGTCGGGTTAGCTCCACAGGGACAGTGACAGGGGGAAAATCCATTATAATGCAGCCAGTTAAAGGGGCTCATCTATTTTCCAGCAGGCAACAGAGACCAGAGGAGATTGTGAGTGGTTTGGTAGAGGTTTGAAAAATGATGGTGAGGTGGGATGGAGTTGATAGATTGTTTTCAGTGGTAGGGGGCTCTGGAATGAGGGGACATAACCATAAGGTCTTTAATGTAGAAAAATGCCCCAAGGCACTTCACATAATCAAAAATTAAAGGATGCTTGGCCAGAAAAGGAGATATTAGGAGGGGGCGACCATAGAGTGAGGTGAAGAGGTGAAAGGCCAAGGTTAGTCAAGGCACTTGCCAATCCACATCCTCGACCACTGATACAGCCTTCATTCATTCCTTCACCTCTCATACATTATCTCAGGGTGTCAGGGAAACTCTTTTAAGCAAATGGAATCCTCTACAAACACTCAAGCACCACGTTTACTCAAAACCACTCTGGCACTCGCATTGCTTCGCACAAGGGCTAATGCTAGTCTGCAAGGATGCTGCATTTAACGGGACAATGTGCCTCCACATTTCCTCATCATGGTGTGCATGCATTCATATGGTGGAAATGCCCAAAGCACTCACAAGCCTTGAATATTCCCTCTCTCTCTCTGCACACTGCACTCAAGGCCTCCATAATCAGCACCTGTGAAGAGACGCTCGGTCACTCAACCAGGAAACACCAAGACTGGTTCGACAAGAATGACCAGGAGATCCAGGAGCTAATAAGCCGCAAGCGCAAGGCATTCCTGATCTGGAAATAGCAACAGAACTCGAGAGCAAGAAAGCAGCTCTACAGAAGCCTGAAGGCCAAGGTCCAACAAAAAAACTCGCGACCTAAAGAACAGATGGTGGGTGGAGAAAGCGCAGGAGATCCAGCAGCTAGCCGACAACCACGACGTGCGTGGATTCTTTAGCGCAGTCAAGAACATCTACGGCCCAAGCACCCAAGGCCCTACCCCACTGCGGGCCAAGAACGGAGAGGTACTCATCAAGGACAGAGAGGCAGTCAGTGCCCGCTGGAAGGAGCACTTCGAAGATCTCCTTAACCGCGACTCTCTTCGACGTGAGCGACCTCAACTCCATCCCACAGCATGCTACCCGCCACCATCTCAGCACAACCCCAGCCCGGCATGAGGTTGAAAAGGCCATCCGACAACTGAAGAACAACAAGGCCTCAGGAGCAGATGGAATCCCCACCAAGGTACTAAAGCATGGTGGAGAATCACTACTGGCGTGAATTCATGAACTCATTTGTCTTATCTGAAAGGAGGAGAGCATGCCAGGGGACCTCAGAGACACCGTAATTGTGACCATCTTCAAGAAAGGTGACACGTCCGATTGCAGTAATTACAGAGGAGTCTCCCTGCTGTCTGCCACAGGGAAAGTCATCGCAAGAATCCTCCTCAATCGCCTTCTCCCAGTGGCCGAAGAGCTCCTCCCAGAATCGCAATGCGGATTCTGCCCACTAAGGGGCACAATGGATATGATCTTCACCGCACGACAATTACAAGAGAAATGCAGGGAACAGCACCAACCGCTGCACATGGCCTTCTTTGATCTCACAAAGGCCTTTGACACTGTCAACCAGCTATTCACAATATATATTAATGATCTAGACAAGGGAACTAGATGTAATATCTCTAAGTTTGCAGACGACACAAAGCTGGGTGGGCGTGTGTGTTGTGAGGACGATGCCGAGAAACTCCAGGATGATTTGGACAGGTTGGGTGATTGGGCAGAAGCATGGCAGATGCAATATAACGTGGATAAATGCGAGGTTATCCACTTTGGTGTCAAAAACAGGAAGGCAGATTATTATCTGAATGGCAATAGATTGGGAGAAGGGGATGTGCAATGAGACCTGGGTGTCCTTGTGCACCAGTCGCTGAAGGTAAGCATGCAGGTGCAGCAGGTGGTTAAGAAGGCAAATGGTATGTTGGCCTTTGTAGCGAGAGGGTTTGAGTACAGGAACAAGGATGTCTTGCTGCAGTTGTACAGGTCCTTGGTGAGACCACATCTTGAGTATTGTGTGCAGTTTTGGTCGCCTTATCTGAGGAAGGATGTTCTTGCCATGGAAGGAGTTCAGTGAAGATTCACCAGGCTGATACCTGGGATGGCAGGAATGACGTATGAGGAGAGATTATACTCGCTGGAGTTTAGAAGAATGAGAGGGGATCTCATTGAAACTTATAAAGTTCTGACAGGACTGGACAGACTAGATGCAGGAAGGATGTTCCCGATGGTCGGGGAGTCCAGAACCAGGGGTCACAGTCTAAGGATAAGGGGTAAGCCATTTAGGACAGAAATGAGGAGGAATTTCCTCACCCAGAGAGTGGTGAACCTGTGGAATTCTCTACCACAGAAGGCAGTAGAGGCCAATTCATTAAATATATTCAAGAAGGAGTTGGATATATCTCTTAAGGCTAAAGGGATCAAGGGATATGGGGAGAAAGCAGGGACGGGGTACTGAATTTGGATGATCAGCCATGATCGCATTGAATGGTGGAGCAGGCTCGAGGGGCCGAATGGCCTACTCCTGCTCCTATCTTCTATGTTTCTATGTTTCAACCATGAGGGATTATGGAGTGTCCTCCTCAAATTCGGCTGTCCAAAAAGTTTGTCACCATCCTCCACCTGCTTCACGATGACATGCAAGCCGTGATCCTGATAAACGGTTTGCCACAAACCCAATTCACGTACGAACCGGGGTCAAACAAGGCTGTGTCATCGCACCAATGCTCTTCTCGATCTTCCTTGCTGCAATGCTCCATCTCACCCTCAGTAAGCTCCCCACTGGAGTGGAGCTAATTTACAGAACAAATGGGAAACTGTTCAACCTCCGTCGCCTCCAGACCAGATCCAAGGTCGTCCCATCCTCTGTCGTTGAATTACAGTATGCAGACGACGCTTGCATTTGCGCTCACTCGGAGGTCGAACTCCAAACTGTAGTGTATGTACCTTTTGTGGTAAACCACTGTTATTGTTTTCATTGTTGTTCACTGTGGTTCACTACTGTTATCGTTATTGGCACATTGTTACCTCTTGCTACTCACTGTGTACCAATGCATGCCTCAGCTGGCTCCGCCTACGTGACCTGGTATAAAGGTGGCTGCTCGGCAGCCCACTTCCTTCTTGGGACCAGTCGCCCACGAGAGGCATGCTCTGTTCTTTAGTTAATAAAAACCTTTTCATTACTATCCTAATTCATCGCCTTTTATGGAATAATTGATAAGCGTATCAATTTTATTAATTAAAAGTAAAATGTCGGGACCTGAGCAGCAACAACAGCAGGCGTTGCTGCGAGCCCTCAGGCCAGCATGCCTGGACCTCGACCCTCAAGCGGCGGGTTCATCTACCAATTTTGAACACTGGCTGAGCTGCTTTGAATCCTTCCTAGAAGCCTCCGCCGTGACATCGGAGGAGAACAAATTAAAAGTTCTGACCGCCCAGGTGAGCCCTCAAGTATATACACTCATCCGGGACGCTACTACGTACACGGCGGCTCTCGACCTGCTAAAAGGGCAATACAAGCGCCCAGTGAATACGATTTACGCCAGACACCTCCTGGGATCCCGCAGGCAGCAACCGGGGGAATCGGTAGAGACATTTTTACGGGCGTTACAGACACTCTGCAGGGACTGCGACTGTAAGGCGGTAACGGCTGCGGCGCACGCGGAGGGACTTATCTGTGATGCCTTCGTTAAGGGCCTCCAGTCCGACTACTCCCGGCAGAGACTGCTCGAAAGCAAGGAGCTCGACCTGAAGACAGCCGTAGCCCTCGCGCTCTCACTAGATGCGGCCCACCGAAACCTCGAAGCATACTCACGTAACGGTGCCGCGCCATGGCCATCGCGACCTTGGGACATGGGACCGCCGCCCCCGGTACCAACTACTGCAGCAATGTCCCGAAATCAACTGGGACCGCCGCCCCCGGTACCAACTACTGCAACGATGTCCCGTAACCAGGCCCAAAAATGCTACTTCTGTGGCCAGTTAAAACACCCTAGAGCGCGCTGCCCGGCGAAGACCGCTACCTGCTCTGGCTGCGGGAAGAATGGCCATTACGCCAACGCCTGCAGAGGGAAACCCGCGAACGCCAGCAGCGCTGCGTGTGAACCGTGGGGGCAGCCATCTTCTCCACCATTTTGTGCACCTCCGGCCGCGTGGGGATCGGAATCATGGCCGCCGCCATTTTGCCCGCCGCACTCAACCGCCATTTTGTCTCCGGACTCGACCACCGTCTCGTCTGACGACCATATCGGCTCACTCAGCCATACACTGGCCTCCGTTACGCTGGATCAAGCTCTCCCTCATCATCTGTCCAGGTCCATGATGGACATTACGGTAAACGGCCGCGCCACTACTTGCCTGTTTGACAGCGGGAGCACGGAGAGTTTTATTCACCCCGACACGGTGCGTAGCCACTCCCTCACGGTCCTGCCAACGCGCCATCGGATTTCTATGGCGTCCAAGTCCCATTCAACGGACGTCGGCGGCTACTGTGTGGTGACCCTTTCGGTTAGGGGCACCGAATATAAAAATTTTAAACTTCTTGTCCTGCCCCGTCTTTGTGCTGCCGTTCTGCTAGGGTTGGATTTTCAGTGCCACCTCAAAAGTGTCACATTGGCATACGGTGGACCCCTCCCCCCACTCACAGTCTGCAACCAACAGTTTTTAAATCACCCGCCGCGCACCACTTGCAGTCTTTCCACACTCAAAGACCCCCCCCTCCCCTGTTCGCTAACCTCACCCGCGACTGTAAACCCATCGCTACCAAGAGCAGGCGGTACAGCGCCGGGGACAGAGCTTTTATTAGCGCTGAGGTGGAGCGGCTCCTGAAGGAGGGCATTATCGAAGGGAGCACCAGCCCCTGGCGAGCCCAGGTTGTAGTCGTTAAGATCGCCGATAAACGCCGCCTGGTCATTGACTACAGCCAAACCATAAACCGGTACACCCAGCGGGACGCATACCCACTTCCCCGCATATCTGATATGGTCAATCAGATTGCGCAATACAGGGTATTCTCCACCATTGACCTTAAGTCAGCATACCACCAACTCCCTATCCGCCATGAGGACCGCCAGTATACTGCCTTCGAGGCAAACGGCCGCCTCTACCACTTCCTTAGGGTTCCTTTCGGCGTCACCAACGGGGTTTCGGTCTTCCAAAGGGAGATGGACCGGATGGTCGACCAGAACGCGCTGCAGGCCACCTTTCCCTATCTGGATAACGTCACGATCTGCGGCCACGACCAGCAGGACCATGACGTTAATCTAGCGAAATTCCTCCGTACGGCCCAGCGGCTGAATCTAACATACAATAAGGAGAAATGTATGTTTCGCACCAAGCGCCTTGCCATCCTCGGCTGCGTAGTGGAGAACGGAGTCATTGGGCCTGACCCCGACAGAATGCGCCCCCTTATGGAGCTCCCCCTCCCCCACTGCCAAAAAGCACTGAAGAGATGCCTGGGGTTTTTCTCTTACTACGCTCAGTGGGTGCCCAACTATGCAGACAAAGCCAGATCCCTCATCAAGTCCACCTCCTTCCCCCTGACATCAGAGGCGGGTGCAGCCTTCACTCTTATCAAGAGTGATATTGCGAAGGCCACAATGCACGCAGTGGATGAGTCCATCCCTTTCCAAGTGGAGAGCGATGCGTCCGACTTCGCCCTAGCTGCAACCCTTAACCAGGCGGGGAGACCCGTGGCCTTTTTCTCAAGGACCCCCCAGGGCCCCGAGATTCGACACTCCTCTGTCGAAAAGGAGGCCCAGGCTATTGTGGAAGCGGTGCGGCACTGGAGGCATTACCTGGCCGGAAAACGATTTACCCTTCTCACTGACCAGCGTTCTATTGCTTTTATGTTCAATAATAAGCAGAGGGGCAAAATCAAGAACGACAAGATCTTGAGGTGGAGAATTGAACTCTCCACCTACAATTACGATATCTTGTACCGGCCCGGGAAACTCAATGAGCCCCCAGATGCTCTATCACGAGGTACATGCGCCAACGCGCAGGTTGCTAGGCTGCGGACCCTCCACAATGACCTCTGCCACCCTGGGGTCACCAGATTCTGCCACTTCATTAAGGCCCGCAACCTGCCCTACTCCATCGAGGAGGTCAGGACTATGACCAGGAACTGCCAAACCTGTGCCGAATGCAAACCGCATTTTTATAGGCCAGACAGAGCACGCCTGATCAAGGCTACTCGCCCCTTCGAGCGCTTGAGCATCGACTTTAAGGGGCCTCTCCCTTCCTCTGACCGCAACGTGTACTTCCTCAACATAGTTGATGAGTACTCCCATTTTCCCTTTGCCATCCCTTGCCCAGACATGACCAGTACCACGGTCATCAAATGCCTGAATGACCTCTTCGCCTTGTTCGGGTTCCCTAGCTATATACATAGCGACCGGGGCTCCTCTTTCATGAGCGACGAACTTCGGCAGTACCCGCTCGCGAGAGGTATTGCTACGAGCAGGACCACCAGCTACAACCCTCGGGGGAACGGCCAGGTGGAAAGAGAGAACGCGACGGTTTGGAAGGCCGTCCTCTTAGCCTTAAAATCTAATGGCCTTCCGACCTCTCGCTGGCAGGAGGTCCTCCCTGCGGCGCTCCACTCCATCCGATCACTGCTTTGTACTGCCACTAATGCCACCCCTCATGAGCAAATGTTCGTTTTCCCCAGGAAGTCCACATCGGGAACCTCGCTACCGACATGGCTGACTTCTCCTGGGCCCGTCCTACTGCGGAGGCACGTGAGGACCCATAAAACGGACCCCCTGGTCGAGAGGGTGAACCTCCTACACGCCAACCCCCAGTATGCCTACGTGGCATACCCAGACGGGCGGGAGGTCACGGTCTACATACGAGACCTTGCACCCTCGGGCGCCCCTGAATCACCACCGTTATTCCCCCCCACCACGACGATCCAGCACAACGGGCTGGCAACAGGTACGGCGCAGACCCTTCCCGGACAGCGGCGGCTGGAGCTGACCGACGGCACAGAAAAAGGCCGAGCAGCGTCGACGGGGTAAGAGAGAGGGTAAAGCGCACAGGGCGCGGCCGGGGTTGAAGACCGAGCGGCGTCGACGGAAAAAAAAAAGAGAGAGAGGGTAAAGCGCACAGAGCGCAGCCGGTGTTCAGGACCGAGTGGCGTCAAGGAGAGAGGTGTGCAGGAAAACGTGCAGAGCGCAGCCGGGGTTCAGGACCAAGCGGCGTCAACGAGAGAGGCGCACAGGAAAACGCGCAGAGCGCGGCCAGTGTTCAAGGGCTGAGCAGGGTCCGCGGGGAAGAAAGGAAAGAGCGGGAGACGCCATTTGAGCCACAGCTTCTCCCAACCCAACCCCTGTAGACGGCATGCCGGAGCCCCAGGACCCTTCGTTGACCACTCAGACACCAGATTCGACGTTGGATACTGCACCACCACCGCCGCTGCTACGACGATCAGGACGGCATACAAGGCCTCCTGATAGACTTACCTACACGAACTTTTAGCACACTTCACCCCGCCGGACTCAATTTTAAACAAGGGGTGAATGTGGTAAACCACTGTTATTGTTTTCATTGTTGTTCACTGTGGTTCACTACTGTTATCGTTATTGGCACATTGTTACCTCTTGCTACTCACTGTGTACCAATGCATGCCTCAGCTGGCTCCGCCTACGTGACCTGGTATAAAGGTGGCTGCTCGGCAGCCCACTTCCCTCTTGGGACCAGTCGCCCACGAGAGGCATGCTCTGTTCTTTAGTTAATAAAAACCTTTTCATTACTATCCTAATTCATCGCCTTTTATGGAATAATTGATAAGCGTATCACCTTTAAGGGGAGAACTACTTTTACAGCTCCTGTATACTGTAGTACCGGCAGTGACCACACCTGTATATAAACCCTGAATAGGGATCTGTACTGTTAGTTTTAGAGTAACCCTCATCCAGTAAACACCTGTTGATTGTTCCTCTGCAGTCTCTGTCTATTTATTGAAGGACACCATACATCAAGATTCACGGATTTAACATTGGCGACGAGTCGATTCGAACCTACCTGCAACTCTGCATCACCTCCCAGGGATTCGCTCCTGGAGAACAGTGCAAGAAGAAGGCTGAGTCCAGCAATACGGGCGTCGACCATCCAGCGGAGACTTGAGCATCACAGAGGAGGCTGTTGAGAGCTGGGCTTGGTTCTCCAGCCACGACGATCCAGCGCAACGGGCTGGCAACAGGTACGGCGCAGACCCTTCCCGGACAGCGGCGGCTGGAGCCGACCGACGGCACAGAAAAAGGCCGAGCAGCGTCGACGGGGTAAGAGAGAGGGTAAAGCGCACAGGGCGCGGCCGGGGTTGAAGACCGAGCGGCGTCGACGGAAAAAAAAAAGAGAGAGAGGGTAAAGCGTACAGAGCGCGGCCGGTGTTCAAGGGCTGAGCAGCGTCCGCGGGGAAGAAAGGAAAGAGCGGGAGACGCCATTTTAGAGCCGCAGTGGAGAAGAAGGGAGAGCGCGGGAGACGCCATTTTTGAGCCACAGCGGAGAAGAAGGGTGAGCGCGGGAGACGCCATTTTGAACCACAGTGGAGAAGAAGGGAGAGCGTGAAAGAATGGAAAGCGCGGGAGACGCCATTTTGATCCAGCGGAGAAGAAGGGAGAGCGCGGGAGACGCCATTTTTAGCCAGTCTAACCACACCCAGGGATGCCGAAGAGTGGCACTGTTACAGCGTTCAACAATGAAGTCGAAGATTGGGCGACATATGTAGAACGCATAGAAGTGTACTGCAAGGCGAATGAAGTGCCAGATGCCAGGAAAGCACTGGTATTGTTGAATTCCATGGGTGCAAAAACATATGGCTTAATGCGAAACCTAGTAACACCTGAGAAGCTAGTGGAAAAGGATTTGGAAAGCATAGTGGCAATCCTACAGGACCACTTAAACCCCACACCGCTGCTGATAGCAGAAAGATTTAAGTTTCACAAAAGGAACCAGCATAAAGACGAAAGAAATGCTGAGTATTTAACGGAACTGCACAAGCTATCGAAACACTGCCAGTTTGGAACGGGACCAGCAGATACTTTAAGGGACAAGTTTGTGTGTGGGCTTCAAAGTGAAGGAACCCAGAAACGGCTTCTATCAGAAAAGGATCTTACGCTGGACAAGGCTTTCAGCATGGCAGTATCACACAAAGCAGCCGCACGGGGCGCTGCAGAGATACAACGGAGACCGCAAGAATATGGCACAAATGAAATGTCATATGGAGCAGTGAGGTGTTATCGCTGCGGCAGAACAACACACGACCATAAGGATTGTTGGTTCAAGGACCAAGTGTGCAGACAGTGTGGAAAAGCAGGACACATAGCAAGAGTCTGCAGGTCGGGAAAGAAAACCAGCAGCAAGAAATCTCCACAGGAGAAGTACAAAAAGGTACATAAGGTGACGGAGAGTAGTTCAGACGAACAGAAAAGTGATACAGACTCCGGAAGCAAGGAGCTGGGTTGTCTGAAACTACATAATGTAATCAAAATGGAGGATCACCAAACTATCTGGGTCATGCTGAAGATAGACGGAGTCCAAGTGAAAATGGAATTGGACACAGGATCAGCCCTAACAATCATAAACCGAAGGGACTACAAGCGGCTATTCTCACATATACCCTTGAGAGATAGAGATTGTCTTGAAGACGTACACGGGGCAAAAAGTCTACCCCAAAGGAAAAATAAGGGTGAACGTGATATACAACGGCAAGGAAACACCAAAAATTGACCTATATGTGCTGCCAGATGGAGGACCACCACTACTAGGACGTGAATGGATCCGGAAGATACAGTTAGATTGGCATTCCATACAAGCACTGACTGTAGATGCCAAAAAGGATGACGACGTCACACCGGGACGACTGTCAAACATGCTAACTGACGCACAAGAAGTGTTCCAGGAGGGACTCGGAACACTAAAAGCGACGATCAAAATAGAGAGAAATGCAAGCCCAAAGTTTTTTAAGGCCAGACGCCCAGCCGTCGAAGCAGAGCTGGAAAGTTTGGAACGTTCTGGAGTACTGTCCAAAGTGGACTGGAGCGAGTGGGCTACACCCATCGTTCCTGTAATGAAGAGGTCGTTGAGTAATATGCCTGGGGAACCAAAGAAGGTTCACATCTGTGGGGACTGTAAGGTGACAGTGAACCCAGTCCTTCACACGGTACAATATCCGCTTCCGCGGATTGAAGATATTTTCGCCTCGCTATCTGCAGGAAAACGCTTCACTAAGATTGATCTGGCCCAGGCGTACCTGCAAATGGAGGTAGAAGAAGCCTCGAAACAGTACCTCACGATCAACACTCATAAAGGTCTCTACCAATACAACCGGCTGGTGTTCGGGGTAGCATCAGCTCCGGCTATTTGGCAAAGGGCAATGGATCAAGTCCTGCAAGGGATTCCAGGGACCCAGTGTTATTTGGACGACATCCTGGTCACGGGCGAAAATGACAGTGATCACCTCGCCAACCTGGAGCAGGTGCTCACTAGATTGAAGGAATATGGGCTCCGAGCTAATCGCCACAAATGCGAGTTTTTCCAGAAGCAGATCTCGTATTGTGGCCACGTTATTGATGAAGAGGGGACATAAGTCCCCTGAAAAGATTGAGGCAATAGTCAAGGCTCCAGCACCGGAAAATGTGTCACAACTGAGGTCATTCCTCGGGCTGGTGAACTACTACCATAAGTTCTTGCCGAATTTGTCTACAGTACTACACCCACTGAACACCCTACTGCAAACGGGGGTACCATGGAAGTGGAATGACGAATGTAAACGAGCTTTCCAGAAGTGCAAAGAATTGATCACATCAAAAGAGGTGTTGGCTCATTTCAACCCAGCACTACCAATTCGGTTGGCGTGTGATGCATCACCCTATGGTATTGGAGCGGTGCTGTCGCACAAATTCCCGGACGGCTTGGAGAGGCCAGTAGCCTTTGCGTCTCGGTCACTAACCTCAGCCGAGCGTAACTACGCCCAGATTGACAGGGAGGCCCTCAGCCTAGTGTGGGGAGTAAAAAAGTTCAACCACTATCTGCACGGGCAGAAGTTCACCTTGCTGACTGACCACCAACTACTTGTCATAGAATCATAGAGTCATAGAGTTATACAGCACGGATAGAGGCCCTTCGGCCCATCGTGTCCGCGCCGGCCATCAAGCCCTGTCTAATCTAATCCCATATTCCAGCATTTGGTCCGTAGCCTTGTATGCTATGGCATTTCAAGTGCTCATCCAAATGCTTCTTAAATGTTGTGAGGGTTCCTGCCTCTACAACCCTTTCAGGCAGTGAGTTCCAGACTCCAACCACCCTCTGGGTGAAAAAGTTCTTTCTCAAATCCCCTCTAAACCTCCCACCCTTTACCTTGAATCTATGCCCCCTTGTTATTGACCCTTCTAATAAGGGAAAAAGCTGCTCAGTATCCATCCTATCTATGCCCCTCATAATTTTGTACACCTCAATCATGTCCCCCCTCAGCCTCCTCTGCTCCAAGGAAAACAAACCCAATCTGCCCAGTCTCTCTTCATAGCTGAAGCACTCCAGCCCTGGTAACATCCTGGTGAACCTCCTCTGCACCCTCTCTAACGCGATCACATCCTTCCTATAATGTGGCGACCAGAACTGCACACAGTATTCCAGCTGTGGCCTAACCAGTGTTTTATACAGTTCCATCATAACCTCCTTGCTCTTATATTCTATGCCTCGGCCAATGAAGGCAAGTATCCCATATGCCTTTTTTACCACCTTATCCACCTGTTCCGCCGCCTTCAGGGACCTGTGTACTTGCACACCCAGATCCCTCTGACCCTCCGTCTTGCCTAGGGTCTTACCATTCATTGTGTATTCCCTTGCCTTGTTAGTCCCCCCAAAGTGCATCACCTCGCACTTTTCCAGGTTAAATTCCATTTGCCACTGTTCCGCCCATCTGACCAACCCATCTATATCGTCCTGCAGACTGAGGCTACCCTCCTCGCTATTTACCACCCTACCAATTTTTGTATCATCCGCGAACTTACCGATCATACCTTTTACATTCATATCCAAGTCATTAATGTAGACCACAAACAGCAAGGGACCCAGCACCGATCCCTGTGGTACCCCACTGGCCACAGGCTTCCAGTCACAAAAACAACCTTCGACCGTCACCCTCTGCCTTCTGCCACTAAGCCAGTTTTGTATCCAATGTGCCAAGGCACCCTGGATTCCATGGGCTCTTACCTTCTTGACCAGTCTCCTGTGCGGGACTTTATCGAAGGCCTTACTGAAATCCATGTATACCACATCCACTGCGTCACCCTCATCCACACACCTAGTCACCCCCTCAAAAAATTCAATCAAATTAGTCAGACATGATCTTCGCTTGACAAAGCCATGTTGACTATCCCTGATTAATCCTTCTTTAATCCATCTTTAATCCAAAGAAGGGCGTTCCGGTGATGACTACGCAACGGCTACAAAGATGGTCCCTTTTTCTAGGGGCAAACCAATATGAAATAGAGTATAATGGCACGAAACAGCATGGAAACGCTGATGGGCTATCACGCCTGCCACTGCCTACTGCGGAGGAAGCACCAGCAGTGGACCCTGTCGAAATATTTTATTCGATTATAATTGAACGCTTGCCAGTAACAAACGCGGATATAGAGAAGGAGACCCGAAATGACCCGACACTGTCTCGGGTATATGATTTGATGGTGAAGGGATGGCCAACACATGGCGACTCACTGTTGCCAGCATTCTCATCGAGAAGAGAACAGCTGTCAGTATGCCTGGGGACCTAGATGTGTGGATCCCGAGTGGTAATTCCACCCAAGTTAAGGGAGAGAGTGCTCAATGAGCTTCACGAAGGCCATCTGGGAGGGGTGAAAATGAAAAGCCTTGCTAGGGCTTATGTGTGGTGGCCGGGGATCGATCAGCAAATCTAGGACCTGACAAAGAGCTGCTCAGGATGCCAGAAGGTCCAAAATGCACCACCACATGCCCCTCTACACCCATGGGAGTGGCCCTCCTCTCCATGGCAACGGGTCCATTCATGGACTCAATGTTCTTAATAGCCGTGGATGCGCACTCGAAATGGCCTGAGGTGATCAAAATGTCCTCCACCACCACGGAGAAAATGATTGCAGTCCTACGGACCATATTTGCCAAGGATCGGCTTGCCAGAGCAGATTTGCTCTGATAACGGACCACAGTTTGTGTCCGAAGAGTTTTGGAAATTTATGAGAAGGAATGGGGTAAGGCATTACACATCCGCCCCGTATCATCCAGCCACAAATGGATTGGCTGAGAGGTTCGTACAAACCTTTAAAAAGGCAGTAAGGGTCATGTGCGATGACGACATTCCACTGCAGCATAAGCTGGACAATTTCCTGTTAGCCTACAGAAATGCGACACATGCAGTTACCAACCAGACCCCGGCCATGATGTTCTTTAACCGAAGGTTGAGATCTCGTCTGGATTTGCTCAGACCAAATGTATGAAGAAATGTTGAGAATAAGCAATTCCAGCACATCAATGAGAAGCCGATAAGGAGCTTCAATGTAGGGCAACCAGTCTTGGCCCATGACTACCGAACAGAGAAATGGCAACCAGGAACGATATGCACACGGCAGGGGCCACTAATGTACACAGTGGATGTTGGGGAGAACATTGTGAGACGCCATGTCGACCAGATCCTAGCATCACAGGAACGAGTCAACCCCATGTCTCGCGTACCTGGTGATGAACCCAATATACAGGTAGCATCTACCCCAGAAACAGTAGCATCGGAAGCTGATGAACCAACCGACGACAGGGGGGCAGAATCGCCTCCGCACCAAGAGCAAGACACTCAGGAAAGGCGCTATCCAGAAAGGATCAGGAAGCCGCCCCAAAGACTGAATTTATAAATGGACTATTTTCAGTTAATGTGGCATGTTAAAAGTGTTAACTGTTAAATGAATGTTATGGTACTGTTAATCTAAAAGGGGAGGAATTGTAGTGTATGTACCTTTAAGGGGAGAACTACTTTTACAGCTCCTGTATACTGTAGTACAGGCAGTGACCACACCTGTATATACACCCTGAGTAGGCATCTGTACTGTTAGTTTTAGAGTAACCCTCACCCAGTAAACACCTGTTGATTGTTCCTCTGCAGTCTCTGTCTATTTATTGAAGGACACCACACATCAAGATTCACGGATTTAACACAAACCATCGTCAACACCTTCCCCGAAGCGAACGAGAGCATGGGCCTTACACTAATCATCCGTAAGACAAAGGTCCTCTACCAACCTGCCCCCGCCACACACTACTGTCCCCCCCTGATTATCAAAATCCATGACAAGGCCTTGGACAACTGGACCACTTTCCATACCTCGGGAGCCTACTGTCAACAAGGGCAGACGTCGACAACGAAGTCCAACTCCGCCTTCAGTGTGCCAGTGCAGCCTTCGGTCGCCTGAGGAAGAGAGTGTTTGAAGAGCAGGACCTCAAACCCGGCACTGAGCTCATGGTCTACAGAGCAACAGTGATACCCGCCTTCCTGTATGCCTCAGAGACATGGACCATGTACAGCAGTCACCTCAAAGCACTGGAGAGGCACCACCAATGCTGCCTCCGCAAGATCCTGCAAATCCATTGGCAGGATAGGCGCACCAACGTCAGTGTTCTTGCTCAGGCCAACATCCCCAGCATCGAAGCTTTGACCACGGTCGATCAACTCCGATGGACGGGTCACATTGTCCGCATGCCCGATACGAGACTCCCAAAACAAGCACTCTACTCGGAGCTCCGACACGGCAAGAGAGCCCCAGGTGGGCAGCGGAAACGCTTCAAGGACACCCTCAAAGCCTCCTTGAAAAGGTGTAACACCCCCACCGACACCTGGGAATCGCTGGCCCAAAACCGCACAAAGTGGAGGAGAAGCATCCGGGAAGGTGCCGAACACGTCGAGTCTCTTCGCCGGGAGCAAGCGGTAGCCAAGCGCAGACAGCGCAAGGGGCGCACGTCAATCCAAGCACCCCACCCACCCGCCCCTTCAACCACCGTCTGCCCCACCTGTGACAGAGACTGAAGGTCCCGCATTGGACTCATCAGTCACCTGCGAACTCATTTTTAATGTGGAAGCAGGTCATTCTCGGTTCCGAGGGACTGCCTAAGAAGGAGAAGGAAGGTGGAAGTGCCCAAAGCACTCACAAGCCTTGAAAATTCCCTCTCTTCCTCCCAAGGAAAAGCTTGTCCATAACCAGTGCTAGGAGATTCCAACCAGGGGAAAACCCTCAGTCCAGATGAGCCGGAGCTGCTAGAGGTCATAGGTTGATAGACAGAAGAGGCTGTGGGGGATAGGGAGGTTGGAGGTTAGGTGGCAACAGAAGTTTGGTAAAAGCTGAGAAATACTCCCCATAGGTTTATGGCTTTACATGCATTCTCAAAGTCTTGCAATTCCTTAATATGCTGTTCCTTCAAGGAGCAATAAAAACATAAGAACATAAGAATTAGGAGCAGGAGTCGGCCATACGCCCCTTCAAGCCTGCTCCACCATTCAATAAGATCATGGCTGATCTTCGACCTCAACTCCTCTTTCCTGCCCAATCCCCATACCCCTTGATTCCCCTAGAGTCCAGAAATCAATCAATCTCAGCCTTGAATATACTCAACGACTCTGCATCCACAGCCCTCTGGGGCAGAGAATTCCAAAGATTCACAACTCTCTGAGTGAAGAAATTCCTCCTCATCTCAGTCTTAAATGGCCGACCCTTTATCCTGAGACTATGCCCCTAGTTCTAGGTCTCCAGCCAGGGGAAACAACCTCTCATCATCTATCCTGTCAAACCCCCTCGGAATCTTATATGTTTCAATGAGATAACCTCTCATTCTTCTAAACTCCAGGCCCAATCTACTCAATCTCTCCTCATAGGATATCCCTCTCATCCCAGGGATCAATCTAGCGAACCTTTGTTGTACTGCCACTAAGGCATGTATGTCCTTTATCAGCTAAGGAGACCAAAACTGTTCACAGTACTCCAGGTGTGGTCTCACCAAGGCCCTGTACAATTGTAATAAGACATCCTTACTCTTGTACCCCAACCCCCTTGCAATAAAGTCCAAAGATGTGCGGGTTAGGATGATTGGCTATAATAAATTGACCCTTAGTGTTAGGGGGATTAAATACGTGGGGTTACGGGGATAGGGTGGGATATGTGTCGGTGCAGGCTCGATGGGCCGAAATGGCCTCTATCTGCACTGTGGGGTTTCTGTGATTTCTGTGAAAATGCCATTTGCCTTCCTAACTGCTTGCTGTACCTGTATGCGAACCTTCGGTTTCCTGCACGAGGACCTAAATCTCTCTGAACACCAGCATTTAATAGTTTCTCACCATTTAAAAATTATTGTTTTCCTATTCTTCCTACCAAAGTGAATAACCTCACATTTCCCCACATTATACTCCATCTGCCACCTTATTGCCACTCACTTAACCTGCCTATACCCCTTTGCAGGCACTTTGTGATCTCCTCACAACTTACTTTTCCACCTAGCTTTGTATTGTCAGCAAACTTGGATACATTGCACTCAGTCCCTTCATCTAAGTCATTAATGTAGATTGTAAATAGCTGAGGCCCAAGCACTGAATTTGCAGCACTCCACTAATTACTGCCTGCCAACCGGAAAATGACCCATTTATCCCAGCTCTCTGTTTTCTGTACGTTAACCAATCCTCTATCCATGCTAATATATTACCCCAACCCAATGAACCCTTATCTTGCATAGCAACCTTTTATGTGGCACCTTATTGAATGCCGTTTGGAAATTCAAATATACTACATCCACTGGTTCCCCTTTATCTACCCTGCTAGTTACATCCTCAAAAAACTCTAATAAATTTGTTAAAAACGATTTGTCTTTCATAAAACCATGTTGACTCTGCCTAATCATGTTATGATTTTCTAAATGCCCTGATACCACTTCGTTGATAAGGATTCCAGTATTTTCCTGACAACTGATGTCAGGCTAACTGACCTGTAGTTCATCCTTTTTTCTCTCCCTCCTTTCTTGAATAGTGGGGTTACATTTGCTACCTTCCAATCTGCTGGGACCTTTCCTGAATCTAGGGAATTTTGGAAGATCACAACCACTGCATCCACTATCTCTGCAGTCACCTCTTTTAAAACCCTAGGATGTAGACCGTCAGGTCCAGGGCATTTTTCGGCTTTTAGTCCCATTACTTTCTCAAGTGCTTTTTCTCTACTGATATTAATTACTTTAAGTTCCTCACTCTTATTAGCCCCTTGGTTCCCCACTATAATTGGTATGTTTTTTGTGTCTCCTACTGTGAAGACAGATACAAAGGGCTAGATTTTCGTGGAGCCATCAGGGGGGGTTTCAGGCGTGTGGGGGGGAAAATCCTGATTTCGGGGGTCCCGACACCATCCCGCCCAAAACCCCGCTCCATGCAACTTTCAGAGGCAGCGGGTACCCGCTCCGCACTGGGACCCGCCGAAACCTGGCGGGAAGGGATTAGTGCCAATTAACTGCCTGTTAACGGGCAGTTTTTAGCCTAATCCCTATTTTGAGGGGTTTCATGTGGGTTTCCCGACGGCTCCAAACCACGGCAGGTTAGAGCAGGCGGGCCATCGGGTTGAAGGAGTTGGAGGGGTCGCGATGTCGGTGTTCAGGTGAGTGATGGGTGCATGAGTGCAAAGGTAAGTGTGTTTGGTGTGTCTAAAGTGTGTAAAGAACTTTTACTTACCTGTACTTACCTTCACAGCCTTTCTTCCTGTAGCCGTCGGGAGCGCATCACTCAGCCGGCACTTAAAGCTGAACGGCTGCGACCTGTGAAAATTGACAGCCTTCAGCTTTGGGTGCCGATGTGAGTTCTAACTGAGTCTGTGCAGAAGGACTCATGTCAGAACTCAGACTGTCAGTGTTTCACAGCTTCAAACAGCTGTGAGACACTGATATTTCGTCTGTCTCTTGACAGATGAAATTGCAGTCTGTGACATCACCTGTTGCCAGGTGGCCCTTAATTGTCCTGCTGAGCCCGCTGGGCGGGCTCAACAAGGTCAATCAAGGGAAAATCGCGCGGCTTGGCCGGACGTCGAAGTAGGTGGGTCAAAAACCTGAAAGGGGAAGTCCCGCCTTCTTCCCGACAGCTTCGGGAAAATCTACCCCAAAATATTTGTTTAAAATCTCTGCCATTTCCTTATTCCCCATAATAATTTCTCCTGTCTCAGCCTCTAAGGGACCAATGCTTACTTTTACTACTCTCTTCCTTTTTACATACTTGTAGAAGCTCTTACAATCTGTTTTTATATTTCTTGCTAGTTTACTCTCATTCTATTTTCTCCCGTTTGATCAATTTTTTGGTCCTCCTTTACTGGTTTCTAAAGCTCTCCCAATCATCAGGTTTACTACTATGCTTTGCAACATTATAAGCCTCTTCTTTTAATCCAATACTATCCTTAACTTCTTTAGTTAGCCATGGATGGATCACTCTTCCTGTGGAGATTTTATTTCTCAATGGAATTTATATTCATTGAGTATTTTGGAATATTTCTTTAAATGTCTGCCACTGCTTCTCAACCATCATACCTTTTAATCTAATTTCCCAGTCTACCTTAGCCAACTCACCCCTCATACCTATATAATTGGCTTTATTTAAGTTTAAGACCCTTATTTCAGGTTTAAGTATTTCACTCTCAAACTCAATGTGAAATTTGATTATATTATGATCGCTCTTCCCCAGAATTACTATAAGGTTACTAATTAACCCTGTCTCATTACACAATACAAGATCTAACATAGCCTGTTCCCTGGTTGGTTCCATGATGTATTGTTCTAGGAAACTGTCTCGAATGCATTCCATGAACTCGTCCTCCAGGCTACCTTTGCCAAGTTAATTTGCCCAGGCTATATGAAGATTAAAGTCCCCCATGATTATTGTATTAGCTTTGTTAAAAGCTCCTATTATTTGTTGATTAATACTCTGTCCAATGGCATAGCTACAGTTTGGGGGCCTATAAACTACACCCACCAGTGATTTCTGCCCCTTGTTATTTATTATCTCTACCCATACTGATTCTACTTCCTGATCCTCCAAGCCAAGATCCTTTCTCACTACTGTCCTTATGTCATCCTTTATTATCAGGGCTACCCCCCTCCTTTTCCATTCTGCTTGCCTTTTTGAAACATCAAGTTCCCTGGAATATTTAGTTCCCAGCCTTGTTCACCTTGCAAGTTTGTGGAAGTGTTTGGAGCTTTCTGGAGTTATTTAAAGTTGGCGAGGTGACAGGGAGTGGTGCTGCAAGTGGAGAAGGCTTTAGTTCTGACTTCAAGGGATCTGGTCAGGCCACTTGCTCCCGAACATGGGTGCTGTAGTTGTCATCCCCCTTGGCCTGCAGCGTGACAGGGAGATGGAGCAGATGCAACGAAGAAGAGGACAAGCTGTTTGCAGAAGGAAGAGGAGGAGGGAGAAAAGAATCATAGAATCATAGAAAGTTACAGCACGGAAGGAGGCCATTTCGGCCCATCGTGTCCGCGCCGGCCAACAAAGAGCTATCCAGCCTAATCCCACTTCCCAGTTCTTGGTCCGTAGCCCTGCAGGTTAGAGCATCCGAAGTGCACATCCAAGTACTTTTTAAATGTAGTTAGGGTTCCTGCCTCTACCACCCTTTCAGGCAGTGAGTTCCAGACCCCCACAACCCTCTGGGTGAAGAAATTTCCCCTCAAATCCCCTCTAAACCTTCCACCAATTACTTTAAATCTGTGCCCCTGGTTTTTGACCCCTCTGCTAAGGGAAATAGGTCTTTTCTATCCACTTTATCTATGCCCCTCATAATTTTATACACCTCAATAAGGTCTCCCCTCAGCCTCCTCTGTTCCAATGAAAACAGACCCAGCCTATCCAGTCTCTCCTCATAGCTAAGATTCTCTACTCCCGGCAACATCCTTGTAAATCTCCTCTGTACCCTCTCTGGTGCAATCACATCTTTCCTGTAATGTGGTGACCAGAACTGCACGCAGTACTCTAGCTGAGGCCTAACTAGTGTTTTATACAGTTGAAGCATAACCCCCCTGCTCTTGTATTCTATGCCACGGCTAATAAAGGCAAGCATTCCGTATGCCTTCTTAACCACCTTATCTACCTGGCCTGCTACCTTCAGGGATCTGTGGACATGCACTCCAAGGTCCCTTTGTTCCTCTACACTACTCAGTGTCCTACCATTTAATGTGTATTCCCTTTCCTTGTTAGCCCTCCCCAAATCCATTACCTCACACTTCTCCGGATTGAATTCCATTTGCCACTGTTCTGCCCACCTGACCAGTTTATTGATATCTTCCTGCAGTCCACAGCTTCCTTCTTCAGTATCAACCACACAGCCGATTTTAGTATCATCTGCAAACTCCTTAATCATACCCCCTATATTCAAGTCTAGATCATTGATATATACCACAAAAAGCAAGGGACCTAGTACTGAGCCCTGCGGAACCCCACTGGAAACAGCCTCCCAGTCACAAAAACACCCATCAACCATTACCCTCTGCTTCCTGTCTCCGAGCCAGTTTTGAATCCAACTTGACACTTTGCCCTGGATCCCATGGGATTTTAACTTTGTGACCAGTCTGCCATGTGGAACCTTATCAAAAGCCTTGCTAAAGTCCATATAAACTACATCGAACGCACTACCCTCATCCACCCTCTTTGTTTCCTCCTCAAAAAATTCAATCAATTTTGTCAGACACGATCTTCCCTTAACAAATCCATGCTGACTGTCCCTGATTAATCCACGTCTTTCTAAATGAAGATTTATCCTGTCCTTCAGAATTCTTTCCAATAATATTCCCAGGGCTCTCAGCAGGAGGCCTTACCCACCTAGGGTCTTCTGAGTACAATTCTCTTACCTTGGCCTGAGCCAGGACCAGTGTGTGAGGCATCTGCACCTTACGAAGGAGGTGCTCACAGAATCCTGCCACCTCTTGCAACCACACCAACAGCTTCACACTAGGGTAAGGACAGCACTGCCAGTGGCTGTGAAGGTGACCGTGGCCCTGAACATCCTCGCGTCGGGATCCTTCCAGTCTGGGGCAGGAGACACCTGTAACATCTCCCAGTTTGCCATCCACTGCTGCATAAGAGAGGTGACAGACGCTCTTTATGCCAGAAGAGGGGACTTCATTGTCTTCTCTCTGTCAAGTACCCTGCAGTACTCAACAGAGCGCATCTCAAGATTCATTGTGGTCTGCTGCATGCTGCACAACATCGCTGTCATGTGGGCACAGCCCTTGCCACCAGGTGTATGGTGATCAACTGAGGAGGAGGAGGTAAAGGAGGAAGAGGAGGTGGAGGAAGCAGCAAAGGAGGATGAGGAAGAGGAGGAGAAGGATGGGGAAGAGGAGGAAGCGGAAGAGTGGAGGCAACCCAGACAGCCTCTATCTGTCTGGGCTGTCTGTGATTGACTCATCCGACTGTGGTACCAGTGAACGCAACTCCAATTCCCCACACCTTACCTTCCCTCGTTACTGACCATCACAGCATCCTCTTGGCCGCCATACTGAAATAAAAGCCACCACAAATGAAACATTCCAGTCCAACTTTAATCATCAATCCATCCAATATTACATAACAAAGCCAAGTAATCACCCTTGTGCATTCCCTTAGTGCCTGACTTCAGTGTGCCTTTGCCTATCCTATCCTATCCTATCCTAGTGCTCCTATGAAGTGTTACCCCAGTGGCTGCAGCATGGCTGGTGGAAGAATGCAGTGAGAGACACTGCAAATGGCCTTGCAGGATGGCCTCAAGCAGCTTTGGGCCTAGAAGGCCATCAGACTCTGCATCATGGTTGGGTCCACAAGTGCGCTAATGGATTTGTCCATATCTTCCATGCTGGAAATCATGGGCTCCAAGCTCTGTGCAAAGCCCTGTGCAAGATTGGAGCTGGACTCCTTCATTCTCCTTGACATTGCACTCAGGCTTTCTGGCAGGCCTGCCAATGCACCAAACATTTTATTGAGCATACCCATCAGCGTTCATCTGTAGGCTGCCCCATCGAAGTCCTCATCAGAGTCCTGTGCAGCAGAACGCGTGTGTGACATTGTGCTCCGGGGTGCTGACACCTGCGCTACCCTTTCACCCGCCCTGTCTGCAGGCCACTCGTGCTCGGTGACTCACCACGTGTAGATCCCGTCTCTAAGCTACCCTCTAAACTCCGCGCAGTGCCAGTATCTGAGCTGGTGGCTGGGAGTGTCAGATCGAGTGACGGTGTTTCTTCTTCATCATCACTCTCCTCTCCTTCTTCTTCTTGCACCACTGGCTGGCCAGGTTGGATTTCTTGGGTTTCTGAATGAGGTGCATTCTTACACCATGTGCAGCTTGTAAATCAGCAGAGAGTGTGGGATGAGGGGGAAGTGGGATGTGAGAAGGAGGATTACGTATGAGGACACCAGCATCTTGTATTCTTTCAGCACTGCTGCTGGCCACAGGGCTCAGCGATGCCCCTTCCAAGAATGGCCAGCACGGTCTCCTCCATCAGGGTCAGGTTATGCAGGCCCGCCTGTCCCCTGCCAGTTAGGTGCTGCTGGCACCAGTTGTGAGCCATCTTTTCTTGCAAGAGAAAGGGAAGTGAGTCAGTGAGTGTGGTGCAATGTGTTTGGGTGATGTGCCTGTCATGGTGGAATAGCTGACAGTGTGTTGAAGCTGTGAGATGTGGGTGTGAGGTTTGCAGCAGTGGTCAGTGTGTAAGGGTGAGGTGAAGCTCTGAATGTGAGGTGTGAGTTGTGTTTGGTAGAGTTTCATAGAATCATAGAAATTTACAGCAAAGAAGGTCATTCGGCCCATCTTGTCCGTGCCGGCCGACAAAGAGCTCCCCACCCTAATCCCACGTTACGGCACTTCAAGTGCATATCCAAGTACTTTTTAAATGTGATGAGGGTCTCTGCCTCTACCACCCTTTCAGGCAGTGAGTTCCAGACCCCCACCACCCTCTGGGTGAAAAAATGTCTCCTTAAATCCCCTCTAAACCTCCGACCAATTACTTTAAATCTAAGTCCCCTGGTTATTGACCCTTCTACTAAGGGAAATAGGTCCTTCCTATCCACTCTATCTCGGCCCCTCATAATCTTATACACCTCAATTAGGTCTCCCCTCAGCCTCCTCTGTTCTAAAGAAAAAAAACCCAGCCTATCCAATCATTTCTCAAAGCTAAAATTCCCCAGCCCAGGCAACATCCTCATAAATCTCCTCTGCACCCCCTCTACTGCAATCACATCCTTCCTGTAATGTGGTGACCAGAACTGCACGCAGTACTCCAGATGCAGCCTAACTAGTGTTTTATACAGTTCAAGCATAACCCCCCTGCTCATACTCTATACCTCAGCTAATAAAGGCAAGTATCCCGTATGCCTTCTTAACCACCTTATCTACCTGTCCTGCTACCTTCAGGGATCTGTGGACATGCACTCCAAGGTCCCTCTGATCTTCTGCACTTCTCAGTGTCCTACCATTTATAGTGTATCCCTTTCCTTGTTAGCCCTCCCCAAATGCATTACCTCACACTTCTCCAGATTGAATTCCATTTGCCACTGTTCCGCCCACCTGACCAGTCCATTGATATCTTCCTGCAGTCTCCAGCTTTCTTCTTCATTATCAACCACACGGTCAATTTTTGTATCATCTGCAAACATCTTAATCATACTTCCTACATCCAAGTCCAAATCATTGATATACACCACAAAAAGCAAAGGACCTAGTACTGAGCCCTGCGGAACCCCACTGGAAACGGCCTTCCAGTCACAAGAACACCCTTAACATAGAAACATAGAAGATAGGAGCAGGAGTAGGCCATTCGGTCCCTCGAGTCTGCCCCGCCATTTAATGAGATCATGGCTGATCATCCAAATTCAGTACCCTGTCCCCGCTTTCTCCCCATACCCCTTGATCCCTTTAGCCTTAAGAAATATATCCAACTCCTTCTTGAATATATTTAATGAATTGGCCTCAACTGCCTTTTGTGGTAGAGAATTCCATAGGTTCACCACTCTCTGGGTGAAGAAATTCCTCCTCATCTCTGCCCTAAATGGCTTACCCCTTATCCTTAGACTGTGACCCCTGGTTCTGGACTCCCCGGCCATCGGGAACATCCTTCCTGCATCTAGTCTGTCTAGTCCTGTTAGAATTTTATAAGTTTCAATGAGATCCCCTCTCATTCTTCTAAACTCCAGCAAATATAAGCCCAATCAACCCAATCTCTCTTCATAAGTCATTCCTGCTATCCCAGGTATCAGTCTGGTGAATCTTCGCTGCACTCCCTCCATGGCAAGAACATCCTTCCTCAGATAAGGCGACCAAAACTGCGCACAATACTCAAGGTGTGGTCTCACCAAGGCCCTGTACAACTGCAGCAAGACATCCTTGTTCCTGTACTCGAATCCTCTCACTATGAAGGCCAACATACCATTTGCCTTCTTAACCGCCTGCTGCACCTGCATGCTTACCTTCAGCGACTGGTGCACAAGGACACCCAGGTCTCGTTGCACTTCCCCTTCTCCCAATCTATTGCTGATCAGATAATAATCTGCTTTCCTGTTTTTGTCACCAAAGTGGATAACCTCGCATTTATCCACATTATACTGCATCTGCCATGCATCTGCCCAATCACCCAACCTGTCCTTCGACCATTACACTTTGTTCCCTGCCTCTGAGTCAATTTTGGATCCAACTTGCCACTTTGCTTTGGATCCCATGGGCTTTTACTTTCGTGACCAGTCTGCCATGCGGGACCTTATCAAAAGCCTTGCTAAAATCCATACAAACTATATCAAACGCACTACCCTCATCGACCCTCCTTGTTACCTCCTCAAAAAATTCAATCAAGTTAGTCAGACATGATCTTCCCTGTCCCTGATTAATGCGTGTCTTTCTAAATGAAAATTTATCCTGTCCCTCAGAATTTTTTCCAATAATTTTCCCACCACCGTAATTACTCGGTCTATCCCTTTCTCCCTTTTTAAACAACGGTACCACGTTAGCAGTCCTCCAGTTCTCTGGCACCGCACCTGCAGCCAGAGAGGATTGGAAAATGATGGTCAGAGCCTCTGCTATTTCCTCTCTTCGGTCACCAACACCAATGTCAGTGTTCTTGCTCAGTCCAACATCCCCAGCATCGAAGCTTTGATCACGCTCGATCAGCTCCGATGGACGGGTCACATCGTCCGCATGCCCGACACGAGACTCCCAAAACAAGTGCTCTACTCGGAGCTCCGACACAGCAAGAGAGCCCCAGGTAGGCAGAGGAAATGCTTCAAGGACACCCTCAAAGCCTCCTTGAAAAAGTGTAACATCCCCACTGACACCTGTGAATCCCTGGCCCAAGACCGCACAAAGTGGAGGAGAAGCATCCGGGAAGGCGCCAAACACCTCGAGTCTCTTCGCCAGGAGCAAGCGGAAGCCAAGCGCAAACAGCGGAAGGAGCGCAAGTCAACCCAAGCACCCCACCCACCCGCCCCTTCAACCACCATCTGCCCCACCTGTGACAGAGACTGAAGGTCCCGCATTGGACTCATCAGTCACCTGAGAACTCCGTTTTAATGTGGAAGCAAGTCATCCTCGGTTCCGAGGGACTGCCGAAGAGAGTTATTTCCTCTCTTACTTTTCTTAACAGTCTGGGATACATTTCATCTGGGCCTGGGGATTTATCCACTTTCAAAGATGCTAAACCCCTTAATACTTCCTCTTTCACTATGTTTATTTGATCTAATATTTCACACTCCTCCTCCCTGATTGCAATGTCTGCATCGTCCCTCTCTTTTGTGAAAACAGATGCAAAGTATTCATTAAGCACCTTACCAATGTCTTCCGCCTCCACACACAGGTTACCTTTATGGTCCCTAATAGGCCCTACTCTTACTTTAGTTATCCTCTTGCTCTTAATGTATTTATGAAACATCTTTGGGTTTACCTTGATTTTACTTGCCAATATTTTTTCATGCTCTCTCTTTGTTTTCCTAATTTCCTTTTAAATTTCATCCCTGCACTTTCTATACTCCTCTTGGCTTTCTGCAGTATTGAGTCCTCGGTATCTGCCATAAGCTGCCCTTTTTTTCTTTATCCTACCCTGTATGCCCCTTGACACCCAGGGAGCTCTAGATTTGTTGGTCCCGCGCTTTTTCTTTAAGGGAACATATTTACTCTGAACCCTCACTATCTCCTCCTTGAATGCCTCCCACTGCTCTGACACTGATTTACCTTCAAGTTTCTGTCTCCAGTCCACTTTGGCTAAATTACCTCTCAGCTTAGTAAAATTAGCTTTTCCCCAATTGAGAACTTTTATTCCTGGTCCATCCTTGCCCTTTTCCGTAACTACCCTAAATCTAACTGCATTATGATCATTCCCACCAATATGCTCTCCCACTGATACCCTTTCCACCTGCCCAGCTTAGTTCCCTAAAACTAGGTCCAGAACCACCCCCTCTCTTGTTGGGCCTGCTACATACTGGCTAAAAAAGTTCTCCTGAATGCATTTTAAGAGTTTTGCTCCCTCTATACCTTTCACACTAATTTTATCCCAGTTAATATTAGGGAAGTTGAAATCCCCTACTGTTACTGCCCTATATTTGCACATCTCAGAAATTTGCCTACATATTGTAGTGTATGTAACCTGTACCACCTTAAGAGGACACCTTAAGGTGATGGACTACTTTCTGATGGCTCCTGTACATTGTAGTACCGGTGGTGACCACACCGGTATATAAACCCTGTGGAGCAAAGTGTATTTCAGTTCAGCCCTGACCCTCAGTTACTAAAGACCTGTTTAAGTATTCTGTAGTCTGTGTCCGTTTATTCAGCATAACTACACTTGAAAGCACAGACTCAACAGTGGCGACGAGTCTGATCGTACCTAGCGGCAGTTTTGCATCCAAGGAAGCTTCGTCCTCAGAACGGGCGTCGAAAAGGGGCATCCGCCCTCAACATCCTGCTGAGCACTGCATCGCATGGGAGGCCATCGGGAACCCGGGTTGGTTTGCTGGCACAAAGTCCACCATCAGCAACAGGCAGTGATCATCCCTTCTACAACAGCGGCGGGTAAGCCCGGTCGAGCGGCACGGAGGGGAAGTCGGCCGAGTTGTCAGTGGGAGAAGTGGAGGGAAAATGAAGAAAAGGGCGGAGAACACGACCGCAGCCGGTGTCAGGGGCCGGACTGCAATCGGGGCAGAGACGCGCAGCAGCCAGAAAAGCGTTGATGTCCACGAGGACCGCGGGAGCGGCGGGGAACAAGAGCAGCAGCGTTGGGGGAAATAAAGGACCGCTGGGAGGCGAGAATGGCAACAGCGCGGTAATCGCCATTTTTAGTCGGCGGGGGAAGAAGACAAGCGCGGGAAAAGCCGCCAAGTGCGGGAAGCCGCCATTTTGAAAAATAAAATAAA
The DNA here is from genome assembly GCF_052327205.1 of Somniosus microcephalus. Taxonomy (NCBI): domain Eukaryota; kingdom Metazoa; phylum Chordata; class Chondrichthyes; order Squaliformes; family Somniosidae; genus Somniosus; species Somniosus microcephalus. The sequence continues at coordinate 49,871,076 of NC_141012.1, read as the reverse complement.
ATAAAGGAAACTCAACAAGGATGCCAAAAACGGGTAACATCACTGCTTTTGATAGCGATGTGGAAGATTGGGCCACTTATGTGGAATGCGTTGAAGTTTACTGTACAGCGAATGAGGTACCGGTGGATAAGAAAGCACTAACCCTATTAAACTCGATGGGTGCAAAGACGTACGGGTTATTAAGGCACCTTGTAACACCAGATAAACCGGTAGGAAAGAGTTTCGCGGATATTGTTACTATCCTGCAAGAGCATTTAAACCCCACGCCGCTGCTGATAGCGGAACGATTTAAATTTTACAAAAGAATTCAGCTTAAAGAGGAAAGCAATGCTGAATTCTTAATCGAACTGCGCAAGTTATCAAAGTACTGTCAGTTCGGTACAGGACTAGCAGACGCTCTGAGAGATAAGTTTGTGTGTGGGCTACAAAGGGAAGGAACCCAGAAGCGACTGCTAGAGGAAAAGGATCTTACGCTGGACAAAGCCTTCAGCATTGCAGCATCGCACGAGGCAGCAGCACGAGGCACTGCAGAAATGCAGCAAAGGCCATTGGAATTCAGCACCAATGAAATGGCATTGGGCGCAGCAAAGTGCTATCGTTGCGGAAGGACAACGCATGACCAGAACCAGTGCTGGTTCAAAGATAAAGAATGCAGGCAATGTGGCAAACTTGCTCACATAGCGAGAGTATGCCGGTCAGGAAAGAAGACCAGCAGCAAAAAGTCGCCGCAGGAGAAGTACAAAAAAGTACACAAGGTGACAGAGAACAGTTCGGATGAACAGAAGACGGATTCAGACTCCAGCAGTAAGGAACTGGGTTGTCTAAAAATACATAATGTGGGTAACACAGCAGACCACCAAACTATCTGGGTCATGCTTCGGATAGCAGAAGTCCAAGTGAAGATGGAATTGGACACTGGATCGGCATTGACGGTCATGAATAAGCAAGATTACAAAAGGTTATTCTCACACATTCCCCTGAGGGATACGGAGATTGTATTGAAAACATACACGGGGCAAAGAGTATACCCCATCGGAAAGATAAAGGTAAAGGTGGTCTACAATGGTAAAGAAAGTCAGGAAATGGACTTGTATGTGTTACCTGAGGGAGGTCCGCCACTACTGGGACGGGAATGGATCCGAAGAATAAATGTGGACTGGCATTCCTTCCAAGCAGTAACTGTAGATTCCTGTAAAGAGGACGAAGTCAAGCCTAAACGACTGTCCAAAATATTGGACGATGCTAAGGAGGTGTTCCAACAGGAACTGGGAACACTGAAAGGAATTACGGCAAACATCAAGGTTGAAGAACATGCAAACCCAAAATTTTTCAAAGCCAGACCGGTACCTTATGCGATACGACCTGCTGTGGAAGCAGAGCTGGAAGGGCTAGAACGTTCAGGAGTACTGTCAAAGGTGGACTGGAGCGAATGGGCCACACCCATTGTTCCCGTCATGAAGCATTCGTTGAGCAACAAGCCGGGGGAACCTGGGAAGGTTCGCATCTGTGGCGATTTCAAGATCACTGTTAATCCGGTTCTTCACACGGTGCAATATCCGCTTCCGCGGATTGAGGATATCTTCGCTTCGCTGTCTGGTGGGAAACACTTCACCAAGATAGACCTGGCACAGGCGTACCTACAGATGGAAGTTGATGAAGCGTCACGCCAGTATCTCACGATCAACACACATAAGGGCTTATATCGGTATAATAGACTGGTTTTTGGAGTGGCATCGGCTCCAGCAATTTGGCAAAGGGCCATGGAGCAGGTATTGCAGGGAATTCCAGGCACTCAATGCTACCTGGATGATATTCTGATTACAGGAGATGATGATAAGGAACACCTCGCGAATTTGGAGCAGGTGCTCACCAGATTGAAAGAATATGGACTCAGAGTTAATCACCAGAAATGTGAGTTCTTTCAGAAGCGAATCTCGTACTGCGGCCACGTCATTGACCAGGAGGGGCTTCATAAGTCACCTGACAAGATCGAAACTGTTGTGAAAGCTCCCGCTCTGGAAAATGTATCCCAGTTGAGGTCGTTCCTTGGGTTGATTAACTATTACCACAAGTTTCTTCCAAATTTATCCACGGTGTTACACCCGCTGAACACTCTTTTGCAAATGGGAGTACCATGGAAGTGGAGCGAGGACTGTAAGCGGGCTTTTCAAAAAAGCAAGGCACTGATCACCTCTAAGGAAGTGTTGGCTCACTTTAACCCAACGCTGCCTATTCGCTTAGCTTGTGATGCTTCTCCATATGGTATCGGGGCAGTGCTCTCACATAAGTTGCCAAATGGCTTGGAAAGGCCAGTCGCGTTCGCATCCAGATCATTGACCTCCGCAGAGCGCAACTATGCTCAGATAGATAGGGAGGCTCTCAGCCTCGTGTGGGGAGTTAAGAAATTTAACCATTACCTGCAAGGCCAAAAGTTTACGCTGCTGACAGATCACCAGCCGTTGGTTTCCATTTTTAACCCTAAGAAGGGTGTTCCGGTTATGACGGCGCAGAGGCTTCAGAGATGGTCCCTTTTCCTAGGGGCACATCAATATGATATCGAATTCAAAGGTACAAAACAACATGGTAATGCTGATGGGCTGTCGCGTCTGCCACTACCTACAGCGGAAGAGGCACCGGCAGTTGACCCTGTCGAGATATTTCACTCGACCATCATCGAATGCTTACCTGTCACCAATGCGAGTATTGAGAGAGAGACCCGAAACGACCCGACACTGTCTCGGGTCTACGATTTGACAGTGAAGGGATGGCCAGCACATGGCGACCCACTGTTACCAGCATTCTCAGCCAGACGAGAACAGCTGTCCGTCTGTCAAGGAACATTGATGTATGGAACAAGGGTGATTATTCCTCCTAAATTAAGGGAGAGAGTTCTGAAGGAACTGCATGAAGGTCATCTGGGGGGAGTCAAGATGAAAAGCCTTGCTAGGGCTTATGTGTGGTGGCCAGGTATCGACAAACAAATAGAGGATCTGACTAAAAGCTGCTCAGGGTGCCAAAAAGTTCAAAACGCACCTCCAATTGCACCGCTGCATCCGTGGGAATGGCCTTCAACCCCATGGCAACGTGTGCATATCGACTTTGCAGGTCCATTCATGGATTCCATGTTTTTGATAGCGGTAGACGCGTATTCTAAATGGCCAGAAGTGATTAAGATGTCGACCACTACCTCTGAAAAGACGATCGCAGTTCTAAGAACCATATTTGCAAGGAATGGGTTGCCGGAACAAATATATTCAGACAACGGACCACAGTTCGTGTCAGAAGAATTCCAGAAATCCATGAAAAAGAATGGGGTGAAACACTATACATCTGCCCCATATCATCCGGCTACCAATGGGTTGGCCGAGAGATTTGTACAAACGTTCAAAAAGGCGATAAAGGCCATGAGCGAAGACCATATTCCACTACAACACCAGGTGGACAATTTCCTGATGGCATATCGAAACGCCACGCATGCAGTGACAAATCAAAGCCCTGCCATAATGTTCTATAACAGGAGGTTGCGGTCCCGGTTGGATTTGTTAAAACCCAATGTGCGTAGGGAAGTCGAAAACAAGCAATTCCAGCACGTAAATAACAAGGGCACTCGGAGTTTCGAAATAGGACAACCAGTGTTGGCCAGGGACTATAGGAATGATAAATGGCAATCCGGAACAATTCGTGCCCGACAAGGACCCTTGATGTACACGGTAGACGTTGGTGAGAACGTAATACGACGTCATGCTGACCAACTTGTGGAATCGAGAACAACGGTCGACCCCATGTCTACGGCAGAGACACCAGTTGAAGAAGTTATTGAGCCTGTAGCATCTACCTCAGACTCGAACGTACACGATGATGTTCAATCCATAGGAGATCAAATGGATGAGTCACCCCAGCAACGAGAACCAGAGACCCCTGAAAGGCGTTATCCGGCCCGGATCAGGAGGCCTCCTCAGAGACTGAATCTTTGAACAGTTTTGTGTGAAAGTTGTATATATGTTATCCATGTTATGTTTAAATTGGGGTGTACACTGTTAAGCTAAAAGGGGAGGAATTGTAGTGTATGTAACCTGTACCACCTTAAGAGGATACCTTAAGGTGATGGGCTACTTTCTGATGGCTCCTGTACATTGTAGTACCGGTGGTGACCACACCGGTATATAAACACTGTGGAGCAAAGTGTATTTCAGTTCAGCCCTGACCCTCAGTTACTAAAGACCTGTTTAAGTATTCTGTAGTCTGTGTCCAGTTATTCAGCATAACTACATTTGAAAGCACAGACTCAACACATATTTGCTCTTCTATCTCCCTCTGACTGTTCGGGGGTCTATTGTACACTCCCAGTAGTGTGATTGCCCCTTTTTTGTTGTTCAGTTCAACCCATATGGCCTCATTTGAGGATCCTTCTAAGATATCCTCCCTCCTCACATTGATTCTTTAATCAATATTGTAACCCCCCTCCTTTTTTATCCCCCTCCCTATCTCGCCTGAAAACCCTGTAACCAGGAATATTGAACTGCCATTCCTGCCCTTCTTTCAGCCATGTCTCAGTAATAGCTGTAATATCATCCTCCCACGTGTCTATCTGTGCCCTCAGCTCATCTGCTTTATTCCCTAGACTCCTTGCGTTGAAGTATACACCATTTAGCACTGCCAAACTCCCTTGTTGTCTATTTTCTCACCTTTGTTTCCTCTGCCTACCAAACTCGCTTACTAATTTTCTATCTTCCATTTCCAGCTTTGCTTCTTTCCCTTCTGAATCCAGTCTCAGGTACGCATCCCCCTGCCAGGCTAGTTTAAACTCTCCCCAACAGTACTAGCAAACCCCGCCGCGAGGATATTGGTTCTGGTCCCGTTGAAATGCAACACATCCGGCTTGTACAGGTCCCACCTCCCCCAGAAACGGTCCCAATGCCTCAGGAACCTAAAGCACTCCCTCCTGCACCATCTCTCCAGTCACGCATTCACCTGCTCTATCCTCCTGTTTTTGTACTCACTAGCATGGGGTAACCGGGAGTAATCTGGAGATTACTGCCTGTGAGGTCCTGCTTTTTAATCTCTTTCCTAGATCCTTAAATTCTGCAGGACCTCATCCCTCTTTCTGCCTATGTCGTTGGTACCGATTTGGACCACAACCTTTGGCTGTTCACCCTCCCCCCTCAGAGTGTCCTGAAGCCGCTCAGTGACATCCTGGACTCTGGAACAAGGGAGGCAACACACTATCCTGGAGTCACGTCTGCGACCGCAGAAATGCCTGTCTGTTCCCCTAACCATCGAATCTCCTATCACTTTTGTTCTTCCACTCTTCTTCCGCCCCAACTTTGTTGGTAGGTGAGTGAGTGACAGTGTGAGGGAGTGTGTTATTGAGTGACTGTGTGTGAGGGAGTGTGTTATTGAGTGACAGTGTGTGAGGGAGTGTGTTATTGAGTGGCAGTGTGTGAGGGAGTGTGTTAGTGAGTGACAGTGTGTGAGGGCGTGTGATAGCGAGTGACAGTGTGAGGGAGTGTGTTAGTGAGTGACAGTGTGTGAGAGTGTGTGTTAGTGAGTGACAGTGTGTGAGGGAGTGTGTTAGTGAGTGACAGTGTGGGCAAGGAGTGTGTTAGTGAGTGACAGTGTCTGCAGCGAGTGTGTTAGTGAGTGACAGTTTGTGCAGGGAGTGTGTTAGTGAGTGACAGTGTGTGAGGGAGTGTGTTAGTGAGTGACAGTGTGAGGGAGTGTGTTAGTGAGTGACAGTGTGAGGGAGTGTGTTAGTGAGTGACAGTGTGAGGGAGTGTGGTAGTGAGTGACAGTGTGGGAAGGAGTGTGTTAGTGAGTGACAGTGTGTGAGGGAGTGTGTTAGTGAGTGACAGTGTGTGAGGGAGTGAGTTAGTGAGTGACAGTGTGAGGGAGTGTGTTAGTGAGTGACAGTGTGAGGGAGTGTATTGGTGAGTGACAGTGTGTGAGGGAGTGTGTTAGTGAGTGACAGTGTGAGGGAGTGTATTGGTGAGTGAAAGTGTGTGAGGGAGTGTGCTAGTGAGTGACAGTGTGGGAGGTAGTGTGTTAGTGAGTGACAATGTGTGAGGGAGTGTGTTAGTGAGTGACAGTGTGTGAGGGAGTGTGTTAGTGAGTGACAGTGTGGGAGGGAGTGTGTTAGTGAGTGACAGTGTGAGGGAGTGTGTTAGTGAGTGACAGAGTGGGAGGGAGTGTGTTAGTGAGGGACAGTGTGTGAGGGAGTGTGTTAGTGAGTGACAGTGTGGGAGAGAGTGTTTTAGTGAGTGACAGTGTGTGAGGGAGTGTGTTAGTGAGTGACAGTGTGAGGGAGTGTTTTAGTGAGTGACAGTGTGTGAGGGAGTGTGTTAGTGAGTGACAGTGTGAGGGAGTGTTTTAGTGAGTGACAGTGTGAGGGAGTGTGTTAGTGAGTGACATTGTGAGGGAGTGTGTTAGTGAGTGACAGTGTGTGAAGGAGTGCGTTAGTGAGTGACAGTTTGTGAGGGAGTGTGTTAGTGAGTGACAGTGTGGGAGGTAGTGTGTTAGTGAGTGACAATGTGTGAGGGAGTGTGTTAGTGAGTGACAGTGTGGGAGGGAGTGTTTTAGTGAGTGACAGTGTGTGAGGGAGTGTGTTAGTGAGTGACAGTGTGAGGGAGTGTTTTAGTGAGTGACAGTGTGAGGGAGTGTGTTAGTGAGTGACATTGTGAGGGAGTGTGTTAGTGAGTGACAGTGTGTGAAGGAGTGCGTTAGTGAGTGACAGTTTGTGAGGGAGTGTGTTAGTGAGTGACAGTGTGTGCAGGGAGTGTGTTAGTGAGTGACAGTGTGTGAGGGAGTGTGTTAGTGAGTGACAGTGTGTGCAGAGAGTGTGTTAGTGAGTGACAGTGTGTGAGGGAGTGTGTTAGTGAGTGACAGTGTGAGGAAGTGTGTTAGTGAGTGACAGTGTGTGAGGGAGTGTGTTAGTGAGTGACAGTGTGAGGGAGTGTGTTTGTGAGTGACAGTGTGAGGGAGTGTGTTAGTGAGTGACAGTGTGTGAGGGAGTGTGTTAGTGAGTGACAGTGTGTGAGGGAGTGTGTTAGTGAGGGACAGTGTGTGCAGGGAGTGTGTTAGTGAGTGACAGTGTGTGCAGGGAGTGTGTAAGTGAGTGACAGTGTGTGAGGGAGTGTGTTAGTGAGTGACAGTGTGTGCAGGGAGTGTGTTAGTGAGGGACAGTTTTTGAGGGAGTGTGTTAGTGAGTGACAGTGTGAGGGAGTGTGTTAGTAAGTGACAGTGTGTATGTATAATGCGAATGTATATTTATACACTCAGGGATATACCTGTTTATACACTGTATGAATAGAACTGCGTTTATGTGCTAAACCATAGATGTATTTTGATGCTTTGGCAACATAAGATGTAACTTATCATGCCAATAAAGCGATTTAAATTGTAAAAAAAAAAAAAATTGTGTGCAGGGAGTGTGTAAGTGAGTGACAGTGTGTGAAGGAGTGTGTTAGTGAGTGACAGTGTGTGAGGGAGTGCGTTAGTGAGTGACAGTGTGTGCAGGGAGTGTGTTAGTGAGTGACAATGTGTGCAGGGAGTGTATTAGTAAGTGACAGTGTGAGGGTGAGGGTGAGTACAGGCCGTGCTGGAACAGGTACCTGATTTCCATAATCTTCAATGGAAAGTTGTTTTCGTTTAAAATTCCCCCCTCTCTTGTGTGAGAAATTACACAGCAACCCCTTTCCTAGACAGGCTGGTGGAGTTGCCCATTGTTAGATCTGTGTATGTTGATGTTGTGTGTCCTTCAATAATTAGACAAGAGACTGCAGGGGACAAACAACAGGTGTTTACTGGATGAGGGTTAATCTAAAAGCTAACTGTACAGATCCCTACTGAGGGTTTATATACAGGTATGGTCACTGCTGGTACTACAGTATACAGGAGCTGTAAAAAATAGTTCTCCCCTTAAAGGTACATACACTACAATTCCTCCCCTTTTAGATTAACAGTACCATAACATTCATTTAACAATTAAATATCAACTAATTACAATTAACACTTTTAACATGCAACATTAACTGAAAATAGTCTATTTATAAATTCAGTCTTTGGGGAGGCTTCCTGATCCTTTCTGGATAGCGCCTTTCCTGAGTGTCTTGCTCTTGGTGCGGAGGCGATTCTGGCCCCCTGTCGTCGGTTGGTTCATCAGCTTCCGATGCTACTGTTTCTGGGGTAGATGCTACCTGTACGTCGTGTTCATCACCAGGTACGCGAGACATGGGGTTGACTCGTTCCTGTGACTCTAGGATCTGGTCAACATGGCGTCTCACAATGTTCTCCCCAACATCCACTGTGTACATTAGTGGCCCCTGCCGTGTGCATATCGTTCCTGGTTGCCATTTCTCTGTTCGGTAGTCGCGGGCCAAGACTGGTTGCCCTACATTGAAGCTCCTTGTCGGCTTCTCATTGATGTGCTGAAATTGCTTATTCTCCACATCTCTTCGTACATTTGGTCTGAGCAAATCCAGACGAGATCTCAACCTTCGGTTAAAGAACATCATGGCCGGGGTCTGGTTGGTGACTGCATGTGTCGCATTTCTGTAGGCTAACAGGAAATTGTCCACCTTATGCTGCAGTGGAATGTCGTCATAGCACATGGCCCTTACTGCTTTTTTAAAGGTTTGTACAAACCTCTCAGCCAATCCATTTGTGGCTGGATGATAAATCTTCGAAACTCTTCAGACACAAACTGTGGTCCGTTATCAGAGCAAATCTGCTCTGGCAAGCCGTTCCTGGCAAAAATGGTCCGTAGGACTGCAATAGTTTTCTCCGTGGTGGTGGAGGACATTTTGATCACCTCAGGCCATTTCGAGTGCGCATCCACGGCTATTAAAACCATTGAGTCCATGAATGGACCAGCAAAATCAATATGCACCCGTTGCCATGGAGATGAGGGCCACTCCCATGGGTGTAGAGGGGCATGTGGTGGTGCATTTTGGACCTTCTGGCATCCTGAGCAGCTCTTTGTCAGGTCCTCGATTTGCTGATCGATCCCCGGCCACCACACATAAGCCCGAGCAAGGCTTTTCATTTTCACCCCTCGCAGATGGTCTTCGTGAAGCACATTGAGCTCTCTCTCCCTTAACTTAGGTGGAATTACCACTCGGGATCCACACATCAAGGCCCCCTGGCATACTGACAGCTGTTCTCTTCTGGATGAGAATGCTGGCAACAGTGAGTCGCCATGTGTTGGCCATTCCTTCACAGTCAAGTCATATACCCAAGACAGTGTCGGGTCATTTCGGGTCTCCTTCTCTATATCAGCGTTAGTTACTTGCAAGCGTTCAATTATAGTCAAATAAAATATTTCGACAGGGTCCACTGCTGGTGCTTCCTCCGCAGTAGGCAGTGGCAGGCGTGATAGCCCATCAGCGTTTCCATGCTGTTTCGTGCCCTTATACTCAATTTCATATTGGTTCGCCCCTAGAAAAAGGGACCATCTTTGTAGCCGTTGCGCAGTCATCACCGGAACGCCCTTCTTTGGATTAAAGATGGAGGCAAGTGGTTGGTGGTCAGTCAACAAGGTGAACTTCTGCCCGTGCAGATAGTGGTTGAACTTTTTCACTCCCCACACTAGGCTGAGGGCCTCCCTGTCAATCTGGGCATAGTTACGCTCGGCTGAGGTTAGCGTCCAAATAACACTGGGTCCCTGGAATCCCTTGCAGGACTTGATCCATTGCCCTTTGCCAAATAGCTGGAGCTGATGCTACCCCGAACACCAGCCAGTTGTATTGGTAGAGACCTTTATGAGTGTTGATCGTGAGGTATTTTTTGAGGCTTCTTCTACCTCCATTTGCAGGTACGCCTGGGCCAGATCAATCTTAGTGAAGTGTTTCCCTCCAGATAGCGAGGCGAAAATATCTTCAATCCGCGGAAGCGGGTATTGTACAGTGTGAAGGATTGGGTTCACTGTCACCTTAAAGTCCCCACAGATGCGAACCTTCTTTGGTTCCCCAGGCGTATTACTCAACGACCTCTTTATTACAGGAACGATGGGTGTAGCCCACTCGCTCCAGTCCACTTTGGACAGTACTCCTGAACGTTCCAAACCTTCCAGCTCTGCTTCGACGGCTGGGCAGATCGCATAAGGTCTTAAAAAACTTTGGGCTTGCATTTTCCTCTATTTTGATCGTACCTGTTATGCCTTTTAGTGTTCCGAGTCCCTCCTGGAACACTTCTTGTGCGTCAGTTAGCATTTTTGACAGTCGTCCAGGTGTGACGTCGTCATCCTTTTTGACATCTACAGTCAGTGCTTGTATGGAATGCCAATCTAGCTGTATCTTCCGGATCCATTCACGTCCTAGTAGTGGTGGTCCTCCATCTGGCAATACATATAGGTCCACTTTTGGTGTTTCCTTGCCGTTATATATAACGTTCACCCTTATTTTTCCTTTGGGGTAGACTTTTTGCCCCGTGTACATCTTCAAGACAATCTCTGTATCTCTCAAGGGTATATGTGAGAATAGCCGCTTGTAGTCCCTTCGGTTTATGACTGTTAGGGCTGATCCTGTGTCCAATTCCATTTTCACTTGGACTCCGGCTATCTTGAACGTGACCCAGACAGTTTGGTGATCCTCCGTTTTGATCACATTATGTAGTTTCAGACAACCCAGCTATTTGCTTCCAGAGTCTGTATCACTTTTCTGTTCGTCTGCACTACTCTCCGTCACCTTATGTACCTTCGTGTACTTCTCCTGTGGGGATTTCTTGCTGCTGGTTTTCTTTTCCGACCTGCAGACTCTTGCTATGTGTCCTACTTTTCCACACTGTCTGCACACTTGGTCCTTGAACCAACAATCCTTATGATCGTGTGTTGTTCTGCCGCAGCGATAGCACTTCACTGTTCCGTATGACATTTCATTTGTGCCATATTCTTGCGGTCTCCGTTGTATCTGTGCCGCGTCCCGTGCTGCTGCTTCGTGTGATACTGCCATGCTGAAAGCCTTGTCCTGCGTAAGATCCTTTTCTGATAGAAGCTGTTTCTGGGTTCCTTCACTTTGAAGCCCACACACAAACTTGTCCCTTAAAGTATCTGCTAGTCCCGTTCCAAACTGGCAGTGTTTCGATAGCTTGCGCAGTTCCGTTAAAAACTCAGCATTACTTTCATCTTTATGCTGGTTCCTTTTGTGAAACTTAAATCTTTCCGCTATCTGCAGCGGTGTGGGGTCTAAGTGGTCTTGTAGGATTGACACTATGTTTTCAAAATCCTTTTCCACTGGCTTCTCTGGGGTTACTAGGTTTCGCAGTAAGCCATATGTTTTTGCACCCATTGAATTCAACAATACCAGCGCTTTCCTGTCATCTGGCACTTCATTTGCCTTGCAGTACACATCTATGCGTTCGACATATGTCGTCCAATCTTCGAATTCATTGTCGAACGCTGAGACACTGCCACTCTTCGGCATCCCTGGGTGTGGTTAGACTGGCTCAAAATGGCATCTCCCGCGCTCTCCCTTCTTCTCCGCTGCGGCTCAAAATGGCGTCTCCCGCGCTTTCCTTTCTTCCCAGCTGACGCTGCTCAGCCCTTGAACACCGGCTGCGCTCTGCGCGTTTTCCTGCACGCCTCTCTCTCTCGTTGACACTGCTCGGCCCTTGAACACCGGCTACGCTCTGCTCTCTCTCGTTGACGCCACTCGGTCCTGAACACCGGCTGCGCCCTGTGCGCTCTACCCTCTCTCTTCTCCCGTCGACGCTGCTCGGCCTTTTTCTGTGCCGTCGGTCGGCTCTAGCCACCGCTGTCCGGGAAGGGTCTGCGCCGTACCTGTTGCCAGCCCGTTTCGCTGGACCACCGTGACTGGAGAACCAAGCCCAGCTCTCAACAGCCTCCCCTGCGATGCTCAAGTCTCCACTGGATGGTCGACGCCCGTGCTTCTGGACTCGGCCTTCTTCTTTCACTGTTCTCCAGGAGCGAATCCCTGGGAGGTGATGCAGAGTTGCAGGTCGGTTTGAATCTTCTCGTCGCCAATGTTAGATCCGTGTATCTTGATGTTGTGTGTCCTTCAATAATTAGACAAGAGACTGCAGGGAACAATCAACAGGTGTTTACTGGACGAGGGTTACTCTAAAAGCTAACTGTACAGATCCCTACTCAGGGTTTATATACAGGTGTGGTCACTGCCGGTACTACAGTATACAGGAGCTGTAAAAAGTTAGTTCTCCCCTTAAAGGTACATACACTACACCCATAACATCCCACCCCACAAGCACTATATGCCAAAAACATGGAGCTGTGTGCTCCCGGAGCCCCCAGAGATTAACAAGGTTTCAGGTCGTGACTCTAACCCATTGCCACTGCACCTACACCTGTGCTGTCAGCCATATCAGATTGCCTTTCACAATTAGCGCACTGACTGACAGGCCTGCTTTAAGTCCACATCCAATCCCCCCTTTCAACACATTATTTCCCTGCGGTGTCCAAGATAGAATGCAGAAATCCTACAGTAACTTATTAAGGATTCTTTTTTCTCTTACACATGCTATTTCACAGTTAGTGCCCAGCTGCTGTCTGTTATTGTAAAATGAAATGACTTTTACAGTGAGAAGGTGCAGACTCAGAGTGGATTCACTGGCAGGTAATGGCTGATGATTAACAGAGACCTGGACTGCATGCATTTCCGGTCTCATTCTCTGTATTGAGGTTCTGGGCACAGTTTAAAGAGACAGTGGCCCAGATGCTGCAACTGAGAGTTGAATGGTTCATGTTTTGCATTCACTCCAACAGTACTTACTGTGCTGACCCCACTCAAATTTTCAGAGTCAGTCCAATGTAGATATGGCAGGAGAACCTTTAACATGGAGGAGTGCGTGGGTTTGGGAGTGGGTGCTTAAAGCCGGTGAACTTGACAGCACGTCAGGGAGCCGGCTCCAACCCGCCGACTTCCGGGTTTCACTCCAGCATGTTAGGCTGTGTGCGAGCATGCTCCTCGGGGGAGGCGGGTTGGTAATTAACATATGGCAATGGCTCAATTAAAGCGACATTGACACTGATTTTCAAATTTAACGAGTGATCCATGGGTTTGCCGGGCTTCCTGAAACTCGCCAGTGAAAGTAAGGTGAGAGCACAGTGGCAATTGAGGGGGGTCAATCCATCTCAGGGAAATATGGCACAACATGCACAGGACTCGCATCTGCTTTCTTACCTGCTCGTGGGAAAGGGTGTTCTCTCAGTGCTTTTGCTGAGAGTTGACTTTCTACACTTTGGAGATTTCTTCTATGCTTTTGAGGTTTTATCTATCAGTTCAGGATGGATGCTGCTTTAGCTGCCTTAGATTGGACCTCAGAGGATCAGCAACAGCACCAGCAGCCTGCTGGTCACAGACCTGTAGCCAGCTGGTCACAGACCTGTAGCGGCACAGGAGAGAGGGGAGTAGCAGAGAGGTGCAGCTCACAGGAGGCCATACCCGGCACACAGGGTCTACAGGCAGAAGATAAGATTCCGCGACATGTCAGAACAGCAGTGCCTCAGGAGGCTCAGGATGTCGCATCAGGTGGTGGCAGGACATCTGCAGCCTGTTGGCAGAAGACCTGCTACCAGCTGGACCTGGTGGCCATGCTCTACCAGTGACCGTCAAAGACAACACCGCCCTCAACTTGTTTGCCTCTGCATCCTTCCAGGGCTCTGTTGGAGACATTTGCAGGATCTCCCAGTTGGTGGCCAATGCATAAGGCAGGTGACTGATGGCTTGTTCGCCAGGGTCACCAATTATGCCAACTTTGCCTGCGATGACGCCAGTCAGAATGTGCGGGCGCTCAGGTTTATGGCTCTGGCTGGTTTCCCACAGGGGCAGGGTGTCAGATCACCCCTAATTCACTCAGGAGTATTTGTCCACTCCATCAATGTGCAACTGATGCGCAACCACAAAAAGATCTTAATGAAGGTGTGTGCAAGATTCCCGGGTAACAGCCATGATGACTTTGTCCTGCAGTACTCCACGCTCCCTGATGTCTTCGCAACTGGAATCAGAGTTAACGGGTGGCTGCTCTGAAACAAGGGATACCCACTTAAAATGTGGTTGTTGGTTCTGTCACATTTTCATTGCTTGTTTTTGCTCTAAAGGGTGATCGTGGTAATTGGGTCGTGGTGGAATTGGTAGTCTTTTCATTTCCTTCTTCATGGGGAAGGGGTTGAAAGGATTGAGTGCAGATGGTAGACCTCTTGATGGATCCTCAGTCCTGGATGGTAGGCCATGTGGCAAACAGTGCTCTGAAGTGTAATGGTGGAGGATGTCACTCAAAAGTGGTGTTCAATTAGATGGCTGTGAGCGTCCCTCCCAGATGCAGGCCATCTACCTGGAACCCTCTGGTGATCCCACTGGCCCACTCATCTTCCTACTCCTCCTTAGCCTCCTCCTTCCCTTCCTCCTCCTCTTGTGGCTCCCGAGCTTGACCCTCTGGCACAATTGCTGATGGTAACGGCTGGTCTCTTATGATGGCCAGATGGTGGAGCACGCAGCAAACCACCACCAATCTGGAGACCTTCTCGGCCAAGTACTGCAGGACACCTCCTGATCAGTTAAGGCATTTAAACCTCTGCTTGAAGATCCCAATGATCTGCTCAATGATATTCCTAGTGGTAGAGTGACTCTCATTGTGTGAATGCTCAGCTGGTGTCTGGGGCTTTCTCAGGGGAGTAATGAGCCATGGCATCAGAAGGTACCCCTTGTCACCTAGTAGCCAGCCATACACATTGCGTTGGGGCTCAAAGACCTGTGGGACGGATGACTTCTGGCACCGTGGCAGCTCTCTGGATAGCAGGCATTCACTTGCATGGTGTGCTACCGGTGGGTGCATACGAGCTGCACATTGAGGGAATGGAATCCCTTCCAGTTCCTGAACACATCCGAGTTTAAATGAGAGGCTTGCATGGCCACACGTGAGCTGTCAGTGGGTCCCTGGACCATGGGGAATCCCGCAATCCTGTTGAATCCTGGAGCTCTCTGCCTCTGGCCTTCTCTGGCAATAGGGAATGATATATAATCATTCCTCAGAGTGTATAGAGCCACAGAGACCTCCCTTATGCAGAAGTGCATGGAGGATTGTGAGATGTGACTCTTATCACCTGTGGCAGCCCGGAAGGTTGCAGTAGCATAAAAGTTAAGTGCCACTGTGACCTTGACTGCCACAGGCAATGCAGGCCTGGCTGTGCTGCGACGTCTGAGTCTTCCTTCCACGAGGCCACAGATCTCTGTGACGACCTTCTTGGTAAAGCGCAGCCTCCTCATGCACTGGTTTTGGGTCATGTGAATGTAGGAGTAGTGGTTTCTGAAGACCCTGGGTGGATAGTGCCTCCTGCTGAGAGCTCTGCTCGCCTCCTGATCCTCTCTCCCTCACTCCTCCAGTTACTGCTCTTCCTGGCCTCATGTCCTCCTCCCATTCTTTCTCCAGACCAAGAGGGACCCCGAGCAAGATCCCCAGGACCAAGCACTCTCCTTCTCCTGGTGACTCCTGTAAGATATAGTAGCACAGCACTCATTCTCTTTAGGTGAAGTCCTCAGAGAATTTGCGGGAAAAATGTTGCTAGAGTCTTGGTGAAGTTGTAAGATTTGAAAATTTTCATTATATAATCACACGAGATAACAGGATTAATAATACAGCTTTATTGACCAAAAGAAGCTTGTACAGATAAAACCTTTGTTAAAAGGGCATACAAAATGGCCGCCGGACCTCGTGATCAGTTTCTTGGACCATTTGATTTCTGTTACTGCAAGCCAGACAGGCTTGTGGATTGAGAACAGTAAGCCCGCGAAAGCCAATATCGGGAAACCGAAACTCAGGGAAATGGGCATACATATTCAATTGGATTCTAAGTACAAGACAGATTCAGGCAACAGGATGGGGCCCATCAAGATATGGGCGGACAATGAATGAACACTTAAACCCATTTAATGTACAAAGGAAAAACCGTTTAACAGCCATCAAGGGAAATCTCCAGACCAATCAATATGCGAACCGAGTTATGGTGACAAAGTAAATGACATTATCGGCCAGGAAGGCCAGTTAAGCTATCACCGGCTCCCGTTACAAGACAAAGCGCCCCTACAGAGATTTCTGCCCGCCAAAAATATTACAAAGACTGGACTATGATCTGGCGGGAGATAAGACTGGCCCAAAAGGGTATAACTATGGATTTTGAAAAGTCCATCGGCGCCTCTTCTACCTCGGTAGCTTCGGAATTCGATCAGGACGTTTCTTCTTTTAAAGACGCTTCGGACGGACATTTCGGAAAAGGACAACGTGGTCGGTGTTCAGCCAGACAAGGCTCGGCCACGACGGGAAGACGACGAGGGTGGCCCGGGTACCGTTGTCGGGAGATCATCGACGACCCAGGCCGAAGAAGAAGACACCCTCAGGAAAACCGACGATCCAGGCCGGAGGAAAAGGGCATTCCGGGCCCAGCACTCCCGTGCCTCAACATCCCATTCTCAGGGTTTTCCTCACTGGACTCTCCCATGTGCATCCAGTTATTCAACATCACATCGGTGGCAGAGACTCCTCCATGAATCCAAATCCACAACAGCTTTAACTGATCCATCCTTGACGAGCGCTCATCAAGGCTGTGTCCACTGCCTCATCGCCTGAGAGAGAGAGAAAAACAAGCTGCGCCAGAAGTTTCCAAATCCACGTGACGACGGAAAGCTGCGCCGAAAGGCTGCGAACCCCCGCTTTTGCGAATCTGAAAGTGGTGAGCATGATCTCGAGTTCCTCAAGTCGAAACTTAGTTTAGGTCTAAGGGGAGGGAGAGGGTAAGGGTAATCGTAATGTGTTTCCCCTTCTTCGATGTGCCGTGTGTTTCCCATTTCCATGGAATCAAGTTTATAGATATGTGCATGCTTGTAGTCACTTTGATTTGTGCTTATGATATGTATTTTGTAATGCTGCAAACTGTTTAATAATAAAAGCATCCATTTCGTGCTATTCAACCTGGTCTATTGAGTCTTTCTCTGCACTACAGTTCCCTGCACCTAAGTCCAAGGTCTAGAACCGTAGGGAAGGGTGGGTCGAACCACTCAAGGGTAATTATTGCACGAAGCCTGGTAGGAGACCAGAACGAGCAAGAGAAACCCCCTACAGAAATGGCGACCGCGGCAGGACCTTGGCAGCAGGAATGTAGCGTGTTAGATCAAGGTTTAAATAAACGAAATGTGATGGATGAGAGGATAGCGGATTATGTTTTTGGGAAGGTGAACCTTACAAAACAGTGGATATCTGAACTGTTAAGAGATAGGCGCCCACTAGATGCAGCCATCAAGTGGACAGAAAGCAAAGAGCACAAAAGATCTGTAGAAAAGGCGGTCTGGCTGATGTGTTACAAGAAGCAAGTCCAGCTTTTGGACCAGGTCGTTGTAGCACAGACAGCCCAGATCAAAGGGCTGCTTACAGAAGTAGAGGAAAAGGTTGCGGGAGGTCAGAAACTGATTCAATCGCTTAACGCGCTGAATCAGGAACGCCACTCCGCAACTCACCACCATGAGACCCGGATAGAGTATTTGGAATGTCAGGTCATTGAGGCCAAGGCCAGTGAAGGTAGAATGAGAGAGAGGTGTTTCCGCCTAGCCAAGCAGGTAGCGACACAGGAGGAAAGTATCTTGGGGGCCAGGGCAGCCTATAAGATGGCCATGCAGGATAGGTCTGAGAACACCGACCATAGCCCTTGCCACCGGGAGCTAGAGGACCTGAGAACGGCCCTAGCCAAGGCAAACGGATTGGTGTGTCTCATAAACCTGCCAGCGAGCCAGCTACTGTTAGCCAAGGAATCCAAAAGACCGATTCCACAAGAGACAGTTAGGGTACCAACCCCCGAGCCCTCAGCACCTCCTGCCTATGATGAGTCTTGGACTCCGGGGAAGGAAACGGAGGAGTCGGACACAGGGGTTCTTGAGGTAGAGCACCAGGTAGTAGGGTCGGGACCGGCGCCGATGTGTCCCATGCGACACCAGAGGCTCGGTCCGAACGAAGAAGATGGCGCGGATGGATCCCCTGTGAATCAGATCATAATGCCCCATAGCGCACGACAGCTAAGGGAAATGATCAGTATCATCCCAAAACTCTCCGAGTCAGGAGATCCCTCAGTGCATTTTCGGGACGTGGAGCAAACCGCAGCAGTTAACGACTGCGACGGGGCCGAACTGTCCAAAATGCTGCTGTTCTCCCTGGACAGCTCGCTCCTCCAATGTCTCCCTGACGAGAGCAAGAGAGGGCGAAAAACGTACGAGGAGATACGGAATGAGATCCTGGAGATTATAGGGGAGGGTGATGGAAGTCCGTTCCTCCGATTGGAAAGGACGATACAGCTAGAGGGAGAACCCCCACGGGTTTTCGCCGGAAGGTTGTGGCCAGTGTATCGGCGCAGCTGTCCGGGCGGGCCGGACCGGAACGGGCTGAATAATGACCAAAGGGCTCATTGGCTCCGGTGCCTGGTCGCCAATTGCTTGCCACAGGTGAGGGAGCAGGCCAAAACATGGTTTGACCCCACTAACCCCCGCTCCACGGAGGAACGAGTACTTGATCAGCTCACGATAGGTTACAGGAACAACAAGAGTAGGAATGTGCCTTCCTCAAAGGGAAAGGTGCATGAGGCGAGGCCTGCAGCTCCTGCTAAAAAGGAATGGCATCAGGAGGGGAATCGCGCCCCCCAAGCCAAGAGCAGTTGTTACGGGTGTGGGAAGGAGGGTCATTGGCGCCGGGGCTGTAGAAATCCGTGGAAGGATAATAGAGGGAAATTTCCCGCAGTCCAAGCCCAAGCCCAGACCGCCGCCTCAGCACCAGCCCAAAACCAAACCGTAGCTCCTGCCCTAGCACCAACCCAAAGACAAACCGTAGCCCCTGCCCCAGCACCAGCAGCTGGTGCAGTTGTGGATCCCGCTGCGATTGAGTCGATTTTACAGACAATGCGGTCTCTAATGGCCTCGCAGGGGAAGGTGGCAGTCGTCAACAACCCTGTTGCTCCCGCAGCCCCAACCGCAGCGCCCCAATGACTGAAGCCCGCGCAGCCCGTCTACCTGTGCCCGCTCCGTTATGACGCGTGGAGAAGACCCGTTGTGGAGATGGAGGTGGAGAAGGAAAAGGGTAGTTACCTGTTGGATACGGGAGCATCATGCACCGTGATCCACACGGCTAAGCCTTTTGCCTCACCTCTATCTACCCAGGCTCCATTCTCAGTAGCGGGTTTCACAGGCAGAGAACAGGCTGGCGCGTACTCCATCCCGCTCTCCATTCATTTGGGAGCACTCCACACCACATGGACGTGCATCCTATTGAAGTGGAATGAGGGGGTTGGGAAAGGCATCCTCGGGGCTGATTTCTTGGTGGAACACGGAATCCTCGTGGACCTTAGAAATCACTGTCTCTGGGGAGCCGAGAATGGTTTAGGTAAGGTAGTTGTGATCCCAGGGAAGGGAGAAAAGGGGACCCTGTGCACCATGAAGCCGTCAGGGGGTTACGACCTCAAGCTTCTGGTCGCGGATGTCCCAACGGACTTGCAAGCGTTTGTGTCGGACAATCTGACCACGTTTGCCACCCACAAGCACGACTGTGGGAGGGTCACCGGGTTTGAGGTCAGCGTAGACGGGGACCCCATGATCCGGCCCCAAAAGCAGTATAGCTTCCCCAAGGAGGCAGAACCTGACATGGAGACAGCAATATCTTCCTTGGTGCAGCAGGGCATGTTGAGACAAATAGCCACTCACGTGAACTCCCCATTATGGCCGGTAAAGAAGCCAGACAACTCGTGGAGGGCCACGGTGGACTACAGAGTCCTCAACAGTAACATCCCAGCCTGCGCGCCCACGGTAGCAGCAGTTGCCGACCTAATAGGGAGTATTCCAGCATCCGCGACCACGTTCACAGTGTTGGATATCTCAAACGGTTTTTGGTCCATCCCGATGCGGCGGGAGGATCAGTACAAGTTTGCTTTTACTTTTAAAGGGCAACAGTGCACTTGGAACTGCTTGCCACAGGGTTTTCACAACAGCCCCAGCATTTTCCATCAATGCATGGCGGGAAGTTTAAAAGAATTTAGCCAGCCTAATCAGATAGTGCAGTATGTGGATGACTTACTCCTGTTCACGGACTCAAGGGAGGAGCACGGCCCACTATTAGCCGAATTATTGGAACTGCTAGAAAGGAAGGGTTTCAAAGTAAACCCAAAGAAAGCACAGATCGGCCGGCAAGAGGTGAAATTCCTGGGTCTGGCCATCCACGCTGGAGAAAGAGCCATAGATAAGGCTAGATGGGAATCGGTGCAAGATCTACCGATCCCTAACACAATAACGGGTGTAAGGTCCTTTTTGGGGTTGACCGGGTACTGCAGGGATTTCATCGAGGACTATGCAGCCACAGCAGCCCCGCTACTCCGACTCTTACACAAGGGAGTCGAGTGGTCTTGGGATGAGGGGTGTCAGGCAGCATTCGAGAAGTTGAAAAGGGATCTGCAGACCGCGCCAGCCTTAGGGGCCATAGATGGGGGAGAGGAGTTCTTCCTGGAAGTAGCCGCTAGTGGGGACAGCCTGAGCACCATGCTGCTCCAGGAGTGACACGGCAAGCTGAGACCAGTGGTCTATTCCTCCAGGGTACTCACGGATGTGGAGAGGAGTTTTTCCAATTGCGAACGGCATCTCCTGGCCACGCATTGGGCTGTGAACAGATCAGTGATCTTCACAGGAACCTCTCCCATCACTCTCCTCACCCATCACACCCCCACAAAGATGCTTCTGGATGGAAGGATTAAGGATGGGACTGTAAGCAGCGCCCGGATTGCGCGCTGGACCTTCCTCCTTTCCCAGATGGATCTGAACGTTAAAGGTCTCTGCGAGCCGAAGCTCGCAGCCAACATGGTATATCCCGGAACAGCCCATAGGTGTTCCGTCGAAGGGGTATGGGAGGTTAACATAGGTTTACGGGCCGGGATACACCCCACAGGCCGCGAGATCTATGTAGACGGTTCTAGCACGGTATCTGCTGGCGAACGACTCACAGGGTGTGGAGTTTATGACCCTGCGGCAAACATTGCCTTGGCAATTAAGCTCCCCAGCACTATGAGCGCACAGCAAGCTGAACTGTCCGCGGTGGCGTACATGGTCACCCACCCTGAAATCTTCCCGACCCCATACACGATTTGCTCGGACAGCATGTTCACGTGCAATTCGTGTACGGAATACCTCGCCATCTGGTCCCGCCGCGGATATACCTCCGCGGACAGACGGCCTTTAACAGTTAAGCCCTTGCTGGAAAAGATCCTGGCAGCTGTGGGGAAGGAAGGGGAGGTGTTCATCCACAAGGTGAAGGCTCATTCCACCACAGAACCCCGCAGTCAGGGCAACCAGCAGGCGGATGCACTAGCCAGGGAGGGTGCCCGCAACGGCATTCTCTGGGACCCCTATGGACCCGGACCAGTGGCGGCGATCCAAGGCGGGGAGGGGACTCCAGGGAACACAGGGGTGACAGTGCCCCTAGACATATAAACCGTCCAGACCCTGGATCCCGCCCTCAAAACGGTCCTAAAAGCCATTGCTGAGGGCAAGCAGGCAGAGGGTCCGTACAGTACGGCAGCCCTCTCAGTCAAGGAAGGCATGCTGTTCTGAGAGGAGCAATGGGTTGTGCCGCAGCAGCACCGGAGGGAATTCCTTCAGCTGGCCCATGAGGGTCCAGGGGCAGGACACCCCGGGCCTGAGGTTACTTGGCAACGGGTAGAGCAGGCGGGATGGTGGCCGGGACTTAGAGACGATGTCCGCGAGTTCTGTGCGAGCTGTCTTGTGTGCGCTGCAAACAACCCAGACCCCCAGAAAAGGAAGGTGCCCATGGGACACATCAGGAGGGTAGAGGGACCGTGGCAATCGATTCAGGTCGACTACATAGGGCCCCTGCCCGCCGCCCAGGGCGGTTATAAGTATTGCCTTGTTCTGGTGGATGTATTCACCAAATGGGTAGAAGCTTTCCCGTGCAGAACAGCTACGGCGCTGGGTACTGCCAAGATCTTGATCCGGGAAGTGTTCTCACGGTGGGGACTCCCCCGTTTTGTTGAGTCCGATCAAGGGAGTCAGTTCACCGGTCAAGTAATGCAGAACACCCTCATGCTCTTGGGCATTGAAGGGAAGTGGCACGTAGCGTACAATCCCCAGTCATCCGGGATTGTTGAGCGCATGAACCGGACCCTCAAGGAAAAGCTGAGGAAAGAGACAATGGGCTCGCCCCAGAAATGGGCGGAGGTCCTGCCTTTAGTCCTCATGGGGATCCGAGCCAGCCAGTCCAAAAGTACGGGGTACTCCCCGCATGAATTAATGACTGGGAGGATCATGCGAACACCCACCCATGTACTAGCCCTGGTGCTCACTGAGGGCCAAATCCAAGAGGTGAAACGAGACAAGTTCGTCCAGACCCTTTTGGAGCGCCTGAAACAGATTTATGGGCAGGCGGCTGGGAACATGGGGAGACAGCATCAGGGCAATCGACTGTTGCTGGAACCTCGTAAGCAACAAGAGTGGGAAGTCGGAGACCAGGTCATGGTTAGGAACTATGTCCGGGTGGGGAGTTTTGAACCACTGTACATGGGGCCTTACAGCATTGTAGACAAGGCCAGCCCCATGGTTTATGCAGTGAAGGTGCCCCGACGTACTAAATGGTTTCACATTAACCAGTGCAAACTGTTTAAGGCGGGTGCACAAGGGCCAACAACAGTGGCCAGGTCTGAGGACAAAAATCCCCAGCCTGCGACAGAGTCACAGACCACACAGGCTGGAACAGTGGCCTGCGTGAAGGGAGGAGTCATCCCATTGGAGTGGGAGGTCTCCCCCCTGATTAGGGATTCGGACGGGGAGGAGGCCGAACAGCTCGACCCCGCCCTTGACCCGATCACGGAGGAGGATGAGTCAGAGGACGAAGATTCCGCCCTCGACTCAAGCTTAGGGGAGGTAGGGATTGGGGGAGGAGACTCACTACCTGTAGGGACAGGTGAGGTGGAGTCGGATGCCACAAATCCCGGCCCCGGGGGGGCGGAGCCAGAGGGAAGAGAGCCGGAGCCGGCAGCTGTGGTGGAACCACAGGCTGTGACGGTGAAAGTCCCAACCCCCGGTCCGTCAGCCCTGGGAGTCTCACCCAAGGCAACCCCTCGTAGGTCTACTCGAACGCCCCAGCCCAGAAAGCAATGGTCCAACTCTCCCTATCTTCCCCAACCTCGATACAGAGCAGCCCGAGAAAGGCACGATTCCCATTCAGCAGCGACAGGCTGCGGGGGATCAAAGCAAAAGGTCAGTGCAGCCCCGCCACAGGAAGCGGCGCGCTGCAGCCCTCACAGGAATTAGGTAGGCCGCCCGAAGGAGGGCGGCGCTGTATATAGGTTTAGGTGATGATGTTAAGTATAAGTAATTTTAATGTTAGTTTAAGATGGGTAAAGTTTGAGATGACGGGATGTTTAAAGGATAGTTTTCGAAGTCTGCCCAGTATGTGTGGTTGTTTGGAAGCGGGGTCAAGGGACCCGCGCGTCCGTTTAATTAAGCCAGCACCTGTTGGGAGCCTGGCTACATCATCTTGTCGATTACAGAAACCAGGGATACGATGGAGAGGATTCTCGTAGGGATCGCGGTGATCGGGTGCGGGCTGGCCTACCGAGGCCGCACCAAGGACGTCATCGTGTTCGGGTGTTCCGGGGACACAGCCCCCATCGCGACGGATGGGACGGGGAAGCGAGAGGTTGAGGAAACCGCCACCTACTTCCACCAAGGGAGATGGCCAGGATGGCTGGGGACCAATTCTACGAAATACTCCAGCAATTTCGGTTTCGCCTACCAAGAGACTTCATTATCGTGCCCTCGGGTGAGGATCCTTGCACACAGAGTCAGCGTTACCGTGGGAAAGAAGATCTGTTTGGTGTGTAATGGGAACGTACCACTAAGTCGACGGTGGTGGCTGCGAAAGCTGGGAAAGGACATGAAAAACTTTACTATCGAGTGGGAGCGACTGGGTAACAATACCCATCGGACAATTACGGGGACTCACGGACAATTACGTGTGTGTTGGGACAAATGGTGGGAACCAGATGAAGGAATATATGTCTGTATGTGGGGTTCGAAACGCGTCTGCCCCAAGGGCGTATCCATCTTTTTCCAGAGACAGTGGCAGGACGAAGGAAAGGGGATGAGATGGGATGTCAGCACTCGGGCGTGCGGAGCCCCATACTCCCCGATTCCGGTAAACGCCACTGAACTCATCACCCGCCCACGCAAGCCCCTGCCCATGATCCCGGTAGCACTAGCCCAGAAGGAAGGGTGCCCCACCACCACAAAGGGACCCGGGAACGGGTTAGTATTGGTACCAAGGTATGCTGTACCAAGGGGTACACTACGTGGTGGCCTCAGTGATTTTAAACCTCACTGAGGTACGATTGCCGGAGTGGTGTCCCAGGGAGACGAAACAGTTGTACCAGGTACTGTTAACCCGAATGTTCAGACAATTTTACGAGTTTGACTTTGCCGACATCGACAAGGCCAAATTATACACCACACCACAGGAAGTTTTGGATCGGGTAGGGAGGCAAAGAAGGGGTACTGTAAATGACATTTTCACTGCTTTTAACACCGGAACGTCTGTTGTCAACGCTCTAGACAATGTGGAGCTGCAGACACAGATCAATGGTTTAAAAACCCAGTTGAGGAACATACTGACAAGCGAAAATAAGGTAGTGGGTTCTGAGCTGCATGAAGACCAAGCCATGACACTACATTTAAAGGAAATAATTGCTGAGCTGGAGAAGCACGCTAGGACAGTAAATGCGCTCATTAAGGAGGATTGGAATGCGTCTGATCAGGCTGCGCAGAACGAGGCTTGTGTGCTATACGGGGCGTGGTTACTGGGCGAGGGCCGCAATAATCTGGAGGATTTAAAACAAGGTTTGGTCCCGTCCTGGATCAGCAACAAGCACTTGCAAGCGCTCCACCCTTTCGAGAACGCATTAAGTCCGTGCCAGCTCAGACTAGCTGCAGAGGCGTACCCAGTCCCAGTGGACTGCGGACGCTCGAATCACACTATCATGGGAATCGTAATAAGGATGCCGGTGTTGGGTCCCGCAGCAAGGCCCGCCCCGGTATACAGGGTGGAGAACATTGGAGTCATTCAGGGGGGTGCGCACATTCGTTACACAGTGGTCCCGCCTTATGTCATCAGATGGGAGCATACGATGACAGGCACCGACCTCTCGGGGTGTCGTAGCCGGGGAGCACACATCATCCTGTGCCCCAGCATTTGAATGCTTTTTTGAAACCACAGTGCGGGTTCAGAGCCGCTAGCGTGAAGCCGATAAATTGCACCATGGAGGCAATGGCAAAGGACCATGTGCCCCCGCAGGTGGCATATATCGGAGGTGGGACATACTGTGTCACCACTGCAGCGCCTCACTACCGCCATGGACAGCACGAGTGGTGTCCGGTCAGTGACAGCAGTTTCTGTTTCAAACCCAGGGCTGAAGTTCAAGTGGCACAACAATGGATTGTCCCCATTCCTGCACCCTCCACCATTTACCTCACTGTAAAAGAGAATTTCACGGACTTGCAGCGATTCGTCGCGCATTTTGGTTATGTCATTCCCCCTCTCCCCGATCACCTCACCAAGATTTTAAAAGCCGTTATAGTTTCACAGAAACATTTCTACACACTGGAGCAGAAGACAATAGAGATAGGAAAAGACATATTGGATATAGTCACCCCACCATGGTGGGACCTGTTCACCAATATAGAGATCCCGGCCTGGATTAGAATAGCATCCCACATCCTAGTAGTGTGTCAGGTTTTAATTGTAATATTTTTATTGTTCATGCATTGCAAGAGAGGCAAACGCCTCCAGAGGCACGAGAACACAGGAGAATGGAGAGAACGCTATGTACGAGTGGGGGAAGAGGACACCCCAGTGTAGACAGCTAGCGTTAAAAGTTAAAAGGCGTCCCTCCATCTTTAGATTTTCAGCTACTGCATGGTTTAAGTGTGTGAATATTGTAATGTTATAGCCGTATGGTGAAGTTTGTTTTTTTTGATTAATAAAAGGTGTATGCAGGTGGTGCAAGGAGCATTGGGCCCTTCACATCTGAAAGATTAATGTGTTATAGTTTAAGGTAATACTGCCTATGATTGTTCAATTGTACACAAGGTAATTTTCTGAAATGGGAACTGCATGTGTCATGGGGGTCATAGATAGTTAATTACCGGGAATGTTTGGACGTGAGGAATCGGGAAAAATTTGCTCACCAAGGATTATTGATACTGTAAGCAAGCTATCACTTTCACAGGGGGGACTGTAAGATTCGAAAATTTTCATTATATAATCACACGAGATAACAGGATTAATAATACAGCTTTATTGACCAAAAGAAGCTTGTACAGATAAAACCTTTGTTAAAAGGGCATACAAAATGGCCGCCGGACCTCGTGATCAGTTTCTTGGACCATTTGATTTCTGTTACTGCAAGCCAGACAGGCTTGTGGATTGAGAACAGTAAGCCCGCGAAAGCCAGTATCGGGAAACCGAAACTCAGGGAAATGGGCATACATATTCAATTGGATTCTAAGTACAAGACAGTTTCAGGCAACAGGATGGGGCCCATCAAGATATGGGCGGACAATGAATGAACACTTAAACCCATTTAATGTACAAAGGAAAAACCGTTTAACAGCCATCAAGGGAAATCTCCAGACCAATCAATATGCGAACCGAGTTACGGTGACAAAGTAAAAGACATTATCGGCCAGGAATGCCAGTTAAGCTATCACCGGCTCCCGTTACAAGACAAAGCGCCCCTGCAGAGATTTCTGCCCGCCAAAAATATTACAAAGACTGGACTATGATCTGGCGGGAGATAAGACTGGCCCAAAAGGGTATAACTATGGATTTCGAAAAGTCCATCAGCGCCTCTTCTACCTCGGTAGCTTCGGAATTCGATCAGGACGTTTCTTCTTTTAAAGACGCTTCGGACGGACATTTCGGAAAAGGACAACGTGGTCGGTGTTCAGCCAGACAAGGCTCGGCCACGACGGGAAGACGACGAGGGTGGCCCGGGTACCGTTGTCGGGAGATCATCGACGACCCAGGCCGAAGAAGAAGACACCCTCAGGAAAACCGACGATCCAGGCCGGAGGAAAAGGGCATTCCGGGCCCAGCACTCCCGTGCCTCAACATCCCATTCTCAGGGTTTTCCTCACTGGACTCTCCCATGTGCATCCAGTTATTCAACATCACATCGGTGGCAGAGACTCCTCCATGAATCCAAATCCACAACAGCTTTAACTGATCCATCCTTGACGAGCACTCATCAAGGCTGTGTCCACTGCCTCATCGCCTGAGAGAGAGAGAAAAACAAGCTGCGCCAGAAGTTTCCAAATCCACGTGACGACGGAAAGCTGTGCCGAAAGGCTGCAAACCCCCTCTTTTGCGAATCTGAAAGTGGTGAGCATGATCTCGAGTTCCTCAAGTCGAAACTTAGTTTAGGTCTAAGGGGAGGGAGAGGGTAAGGGTAATCGTAATGTGTTTCCCCTTCTTCGATGTGCCGTGTGTTTCCCATTTCCATGGAATCAAGTTTATAGATATGTGTATGCTTGTAGTCGCTTTGATTTGTGCTTATATGTATTTTGTAATGCTGCAAACTGTTTAATAATAAAAGCATCCATTTCGTGCTATTCAACCTGGTCTATTGAGTCTTTCTCTGCACTACAGTTCCCTGCACCTAAGTCCAAGGTCTAGAACCATAGGGAAGAGTGGGTCGAACCACTCAAGGGTAATTATTGCACGAAGCCTGGTAGGAGACCAGAATGAGCAAGAGAACCCCCTACAAAGTCTTGACAAAGTGTCCCAGAAAGTCTCCCGACGTGTTTCAAAGTTCCTCTTCAAGCGCAGTATAATCTCCAGCAGCAAGTGAACAGTGAAAGCTGAGCATGGCTTTAAGCAGGGCTCGCAATCCTCACCGCCAATCTCTTTACTCCTGTTGAACTGGTCGCTGTTAGAAGCAATGTTCCCTTTAATATTTTTCCCCTGTGCGGGATCTTTAAATTTCGCTGCCGTGCACGCGCGGCATCTCTTCCAGCGGTAGCGGCCGGCGAGCGACCTGCGCGGGACCGCGTGATCGGTGCGCGGCCGCCTGACCATGCACCTTAGGGGGAGCATTGGTTCGGAGAGGTTGTTAATTGCAGTGCTAGCTGCCAAAATGTTGTTAATGAACGTTAGGAGCCAATTTAATTGGCAATCAGAACCTTAATGATCCCCGGGGCGGCCGTTCCTAGCGCGCGCTTCAATTCCTTTACCAATATGGCGTCTTGTGCTAAACGCAGGCTAAACCGACATTGCAGCTCACGACCCCATCTTAGCCATCTCAGAGGCTCTTTAGTGCCTAAAGTATTGCAGGGAAAATCGCCCAGATGTCCGAATTTATTTTGTTCCAACAGTGAGCGACAATCTTCGCCGTTGAAAGACCTTCATTCGAGTTGACCAAGCTATCAGATATTAGTCACCTAAACAGGATGGGGCTCCTACACTGATGGGTTCTTTCAGATCTCGTTAAAAAGGACATACTTTTTGAAGACTGTAAAATGAAGCCGAGATTGTTTCTATTTGCCTCCAGTTTCATCAAACTCACAATGACAAACAGTTTAATGTTCTTCTTGAATGCTTTCTCTGGTGTCCATACACCTTGAGTGGGGCTGTGGGCGAGAGTTGCTATTTAGAATTATTATCTAATCCACCCTCTTCAGAACAGACAGAAACAGCCTATTTTCCGACAATGCGGACTGAAAGCTCTGCAACAGGAGCTGTTTCATGGATTGGGGTTGGACGCATCTCGAGCGAATGGAATCGAGTTCCAAATGAAACATTCGAGCAAGAGCAGCTGAACTGTGCTGCCCTTGTGTGTGGCCGAAGTCTGATCCCTGCTGTGCTAATAAAGCAGCCAGCAAGCCTCCATAACCAAGCATCAAAAGGGACTGGTGAAAATAGTGAATATTTTACTATCCTAGCTCTGGGGAAAGAAATTCAAAAGAGGTTCTCAGAAACGCGGCTGCACTTTTTTTTTAAGCTCTCGTCATTCAGGAGAAACTTCTTTACCCAGAGAGTGGTGAGAATGTGGAACTCGCTACCACAGGGAGTGGTTGAGACGAATAACACAGATGCATTTAAGGGGAGGCTGGGCAAGCATATGAGGGAGAAGGGAATCGAGGGTTATGTTGATAGAGTTAGATGAGGAAAGACGGGAGGAGGCTCGTGTGGAGCATAAACACCAGCGTGGACTGGTTGGGCCGAATGGCCTGTTTCTGTGCCCTATATTCTATGTAACCCAATGTAACCATTTTGGCCACATTTGCTTTTTTTCACAATGTCTATTTTTTTTTGTATTAGTGAGGAGTTGTTCGTTCCTCTAAAATAAAAAAAGCAATTGCTGGAAATGCACAGGAGGTCCATCAGTATCGGTAAAGAGAAAGGGCAGGTTAATGTTCCATCTAACTGCCTTTGTCATTCAGTAGCCAAGAATTTAATCCACCATAACTTCTCCGGAAGTGCAGTGGAACCTCCAGTTCTGTCGTTATGGCTGCAAAACGAGAACAGTTCTGAACAAATTCTGGGAAAATGTTCAAAAATAGTTTGGAGGTTCCCAGGGTACTCCCGCCTGAACCCCTTCTTCGGAGCCCATAGTCTCCTCCTGCTCATACAGTTTGTGAATCCATGTGGCTGATGTGGAGCTTCACCTTCCAGGAGCACATGTCGGAATTCAGCTACATCGTCCACAGGATGGACTGCAGCGACTCGACAAGGATAGTAGGTGTATGGAAACACCATCACCTCCAGGTTACCTTCCAAGTCACACAATACACAGTTGCTAGGTCAGAATCCTGGAACTCCCTACCTAGCAGCATTGTGGGAGTACACAGACTGCAGCGTTTCAAGGAAAGGGACCACTACCGCCTTCTCAAGGGATGGACAATAAATGCTGGCCTTGCCACTGATGTGCATACACCAAGAATGAAAACAAAATGATCACCAAATGTGTGTGTCTGTCTCCGTGTGTGTGTATCTGTCTCCATGTGTCTGTTTCCGTGTGTGTCTGTCTCCGTGTGTGTGTGTCTGTCTCCGTGTGTGTGTCTGTCTCCGTGTGACTGCCTGTATCCGTGTGTGTGTCTGTCTCCGTGTGACTGTCTGTATCCGTGTGTGTGTCTGTCTCCATGTGTGTGTCTGTCTCCATGTGTGTGCATGTGTCTCCATGTGTGTGTCTGTCTCCGTGTGTGTGTCTGTCTCTGTGTGTGTGTGTCTGTCTCTCTGTCTCTGTGTGTGTGTCTGTCTCTCTGTCTCTGTGTGTGTGTCTGTCTCTCGGTCTCTGAGTTTGTGTCTGTCTCTCTGTCTCTGTGTTTGTGTCTGTCTCTCTGTCTCTGTGTGTGTGTCTGTCTCTCTGTCTCTGTGTCTGTGTCTGTCTCTCTGTCTCTGAGTGTGTGTCTGTCTCGTGTGTGTGTTGCTCCTCCCACTGTTTTTGATCTGTTCCTTTGTAAATGCTTTTCATCTGTAATATCCTTCCATAGAAACATAGAAACATAGAAGATAGGAGCAGGAGTAGGCCATTTGGCCCCTCGAGCCTGCTCCGCCATTCAATGCGATCATGGCTGATCATCCAAATTCAGTACCCTGTCCCTGCTTTCTCCCCATATTCGTTGATCCCTTTAGCCTTAAGAAATATATCTAAATCCTTCTTGAACATGTTTAATGAATTGGCCTCAACTGCCTTCTGTGGTAGAGAATTCCACAGGTTCACCACTCTCTGGGTGAAGAAATTCCTCCTCATCTCTGTCCTAAATGGCTTACCCCTTATCTTTAGACTGTGACCCCTGGTTCTGGACTCCCCTGCCATCGGGAACATCCTTCCTGCATCTAGTCTGTCTAGTCCTGTTAGAATTTTATAAGTTACAATGGGAGCCCCTCTCATTCTTCTAAACTCCAATGAGTATAAGCCCAATCGACCCAATCTCTCCTCATACGTCATTCCTGCCATCCCAGGTATCAGTCTGGTGACTCTTCGCTGCACTCTCTCCATGGCAAGAACATCCTTCCTCAGATAAGGCAACCAAAACTGCACACAATACTCAAGGTGTGGTCTCACCAAGGCCCTGTACAACTGCAGCAAGACATCCTTGTTCCTGTACTCGAATCCTCTCGTTACGAAGGCCAACATACCATTTGCCTTCTTAGCCACCGGCTGCACCTACATGCTTACCTTCAGCGACTGATGCACAAGGACACCCAGGTCTCGTTGCACTTCCCCTTCTCCCAATCTATTGCCATTCAGATAATAATCTGCCTTCCTGTTTTTGCCACCAAAGTGGATAACCTCGCATTTATCCACATTATACTGCATCAGCCATGCATCTGTCCAATCACCCAACCTGTCCAAATCATACTGGAGTTTCTCGGCATCGTCCTCACAGCACACACGCCCACCCAGCTTTGTATCATCTGCAAACTTGGAGATATTACATCTAGTTCCCTCGTCTAGATCATTAATATATATTGTGAATAGCTGGGGTCCTAGCACCGATCCATGAGGTACCCCACTAGTCACTGCCTGCCACTCGGAAAAAGACCCATTTATTCCAACTCCTTGCTTCCTGTCTGCCAACCAGTTCTCTATCCAAGTCAGTACCTTGCCCCCAATCCTTTGTGCTTTAACTTTACACGCTAATCTCTTATTCAGGACTTTATCGAAAGCCTTCTGAAAGTCCAAATACACCACATCCACTGGTTCTCCATTATCTATTCTACCAGTTACATCCTCAATAATTCCAGTAGATTAGTCAAGCACGATTTACCTTTTGTAAATCCATGTTGACTTTGTCCGATCCTGTCACTGTTTTCCAAGTGCTCTGCTATTACATCTTTTGTAATGGACTCTAACATTTTTCCTGTTACCAATGTCAGGCTTACCGGTCTATAATCCCCCGTTTTATCTCTACCACCTTTTTTGAATAGTGGGGTAACATTAGCTACCCTCCAATCCATGGGAACTGTTCCAGAGTCTATAGCATTTTGGAAGATGACCAGCAATGCATCTACTATTTCTAGGACCACTTCCTTAAGTGCCCTAGGATGTAGATTATCAGGCCCTGGGGATTTATCGGCCTTCAATCCCATCAATTTCCCTAACACCATTTCCCTACAAATACTGATTTCATTCAATTCCTCCCTCGCATTAGACCCTATGTTTCCCGACATCTCTGGGAGGTTATCTGTGTCCTCCTTTGTGAAGACAGAACCAAAGTATGTATTTAATTGGTCCGTCATTTCTTTGTTCCCCATTATAAATTCCCCTGATTCTGACTGCAAGGGACCTACTCTTGACTTCAAAAATCTTTTTCTCTTCAGATATCTATAGAAGCTTTTACAGTCAGTTTTTATGTTCCCTGCAAGCTTACTCTCATACTCTATTTTCCCCGTCTTAATTAATCCTTTGTCCTCCTTTGCTAAATCCTAAACTGCTCCCAATCCTCAGGTTTGCTGCTTTTTCTGGCCAATTTATATGTCCTCTCCTTGGATCTTATGCTATCCCTAATTTCCCTTGTTAGCCACGGTTGAGTCACCTTTTTTTGTTTTATTTTTATGCCAAACTGGGATGAACAAATTCTGTAGTTCATCCATGCGATCTTTAAATGTTTGCCATTGCCTATCCACCGTCAACCCTTTAAGTAATGTTCTCTAATCCATCCTACCCAACTCGCGCCTCATACCATCGTAGTTTCCTTTATTTAAATTCAGGACCCTAGTCTCTGAGTCAAATACTTCACTCTCCATCTTAATGAAGAATTCTATCATATTATGATCGCTCCGCCCCAAGGGGCCTCGCACAACAAGATTGCTAATTAATCCTTTCTCATTACATAATACCCAGTCTAAGATGGCCTGATCTCTAGTTGGTTCCTCGACATATTGGTCCAGGAAACCATCCAGTATACACTCCAGGAATTCCTCCTCCACAGTATTGTTACTAATTTGATTAGCCTAATCTATATGTAGATTAAAGTCACCCATCATAACTGCTGTGTCCTTATTGCATGCATCTCTAATTTCCCATTTAATGCCATCCCCAACTTTAGCATTACTGTTTGGAGGCCTATATACCACCCCCACTAACGTTTTCTGCCCCTTGGTATTTCTCAGCTCTACCCATACAGATTCCACATCATCAGAGCTAATATCCTTCCTCACTGTTCTGTTAATCTCCTCTTTCACCAGCAATGCTACCCCACCTCCTTTTCCTTTTTGCCTGTCTTTCCTGAATATTGAATACCCCTGGATGATGAGTTCCCAGCCTTGGTCACCCTGGAGCCATGTTTCTGTAATCCCAATCATATCATATCCATTTACATCTATTTGCGCAGCTAATTCATCCATCTTATTATGAATGCTCCTCGCATTAAGACACAAAGCCTTCAGGCTTGTTTTTTTAACACTCTTAGACCTTTTAGAATTATTATTTACTGTGGCCATGTTTGATTTAAACCCTTGATTTCTCTTACTGCCACTTTTGCTGTTCTCCTTCCTGTCCTCCTATCCTTGTTTCCCTTTCCTCTGTCTCCCTGCTCAGGTTCCCAACCCCCTGCCATTTTAGTTTAAACCCTCCCCAACAGCACTAGCAAACACTCCTCCAAGGACATCGGTACCGGTCCTGCCCAGGTGCAAACCGTCCAGTTTGTACTGGTCCCACCTCCCCCAGAACCGGTTCCAATGTCCCAGGAATTTGAATCCCTCCCCCTTGCACCATTCCTCCAGCCACGTATTCATCTGAAATATCCTTCTATTTCTACTCTGACTAGCACGTGGCACTGGTAGCAATCCTGAGATTACTACCTTTGAGGTCCTTTTTTAAATTTACCTCCTAACTCCCTATATTCAGCTTTTAGGACCTCATCCTGGTTTTTACCTATAACGTTGGTACCTATATGCACCATGACAACTGGCTGTTCACCCTCCCCCCCTCCCCAGAATGCCCTGCAGCCGCTCCGAGACATCCCTGACCCTTGTGCCAGGGAGGCAACATACCATCCTGGAGTCTCGTTTGCGGCCGCAGAAATGCCTATCTATTCCCCTTACAATAGAATCCCCTATTACTGTAGCTCTCCCACTCTTTTTCCTCCTGTCCTGTGCAGCAGAACCACCCACGGTGCCAGGAAGCTGGCTGCTGCTGCCTTCCCCCGATAAGCCATCTCCCTCAACAATATCCAAAGCGGTATATCTGTTTGAGAGGGGGATGGCCATAGGGGACCCCTGCACTACCTGCATGCGCCTACTACTCTGCCTGGCGGTCACCCATTCCCTTCCTGCCTGTGCAACCTTTACCTGCGGTGTGACCAACTGATTAAACGTGATATCCGCAACATCCTCAGCATCGCGAATGCTCCAATATGTATCCATTCGCAGCTCCAGCGCCGCAATGCAGTCTGCCAGTAGCTGCGGCTGGATACACTTCCCGCACACATGGTCGTCAGGGACACAGGAAGTGTCCCTGGTTTCCCACATAGTGCAGGAGGAGAATGCCACGGGGCCGAGCTGTCCTGCCATGACTTACCCTTTAATTAATCCAAATTAAATTAAATCAAATCAATCCCACCAATTACACTACAATTAAATGATACACTCAAGGTCCCTTGTTTCCTAGCACTCCCCACTACACAACAGAGACCTTAGCAACTATAAACCACAAAATTAAAACCTTTTAAACTTTATAAACTATTAACCTTAACTGTCAAACTATAGAGTAGTATAAATACTCACCTGGCCGTACTCACCCAATCAGCTGCTTCCCCTGTGCCGGCGTCACTTTCTGTACTGTGATGTCACTCTCAAATTCTGCCGCCGCTCCCGCTGCTCTCTCGGAGGTCCGGCGCTTCCGCTGCTGCCGCTGCTCGACTGGACCTGAAAATCACCGACCTTTATTTTCACCCACAGCCGCTGCTCCCTCGCAGGTCCGCCGCTCCCGCTGCTGCCACTGAAATGTTAATCCTTTGCTCTCTCCTCAAATACTGCCTGACCTGCTGGTTGTTTCATACATTCTCTGTTTTTGTCATGTGTTAAGTTGCCCAGCTTCCTGGGAGTCAATGCCTCTGTGTAAATTGTTGTTCAAGCAGCCAATGACTGGATGACTTACAATGAGTCCCCTTCCTGCAGTTATTTGTCATTGAAACGAGAGTCGTTGATGACCGTACACTATCACACGCACTTTATATTGACCACCAGCTCAATTAGGCCAATGAAGCCGTGTTTGACAATGTGGGATGGTTTAACAGTGTGGTCATTAGTGGAGCCATAAGTAAGACTGCGGGTTTGACTAACAGTGGGTGTGATGTGCGCGTTAGAGCAGATGTGACTGTGTGATCATCACTTGTGTTGTAGGAAAAATGATTCCTCATAAACTAGACTTTGAGTAAGAGAGACAACTTTATTAAATGACAGAGCTCTGGGAGAAGCGTCTGCAACCATGCGGTCTGCAAGAGCACCTTCTCCCCGATTGTAGTATGTGCCGAGCTTATATACAATTCCAAGAAGTTGGTTTTAGATCATTTACATTCATCCAATCAATTCGTTTATTAGCGCATATCGTTATTTTCCTCCAGTCAGGAGTTTACACACTTGTGTTGCCAATTCTGCCTCTTCAGGTTTTCGTTCTGTCTTGTTCCGTCCGCGTCACCGGCGGAATGTGATTAGTTCGATAATAGGGTACAGGTGATTAGTTCGATAATAGGATACCAGTGAACCTTGTTAGTCCTCAGTGATTCAATTAGTCCCAGTCAGGACACGAGATGAACTTTGTTCCAGCCATGCGTAAGCGTGGCATATCTCATTGTGCAGTGATTCAATTAGTCCCAGTCAGCAAATTTGTTGTTTGTGTCTTTTCCAGCAAAATCTGAATCCAGCAATCTTATCCAGCAAAATTTTATTCTAACAGTCCCTCCTCTTGGTCCTGGAGCACGATTCATTTGCTCCCAGATGACCATCCTCGGTCCCCCTTTCGTCGGTGCTTACAGCCACTGGCTTATGTCCGGGGATTCGGTTGCTCCTTCGACAGTGTTGTATTGGTGTTCTTCGTCCCTTGGTAGCAGGTTGGTGTGTTCCTCCTCGATAGAGGCGATCGGCATCACGGTTTCCATAGCAGTTTGGCAACACAACTTTATAAGGCTCAGCGCACAACACATCAACATACAAATTACAACTATTATTATTATCCCCTGCATCATCCACGCTCCCCACCCGGTCTTCCCTAGCAACCAATCAAGCCATCCCCCTGTGCTTGTGGGTTGATGGAGCTTCTTTATTTCTTCTTGGATATGATTTGCTAGGTTCGTGATATTCTCGGAGCTATCTGGGACATATGTACAGCAGTCTGTCCCGATCAGGGCACAGGTGCCTCCTTGCGCCGCCAACAGATAATCTAGGGCCATCCTATTCTGTAAGGCGGTGGTCCGGATCGGCACCATTTCGGCACTCATTTCTCTCAGGGACTCAGCCGTATCGTTGGCTATTTGTTCGAGCACTGCTGCCATGTTTATGGATTCCCTTGCTATTTTTCCTGTTCCGTACCAGGGGAATGTTGTAGCCCAGAATCTTTCGGTTTCCGTAATAGCTCTCTTAACACGCTTGGCTGGTTGCCATAACAACTGGTACCCGTAGTGGTGGGTTAGGGAGGATAAATGATGGATGTATGGTACTACGTATCCTATATAGCATGACCCAGTCCAGGTTCGTGGAAGCCATGGATACGCCTTATATCTGCAAATGAAATAGGTATTATTATAGGCCTCAAATTTGTCCCAAAGTTGGTACATGATCCCAGGTATTCCCCTCCAGGGTAGATTGCTAGTCCGGTTTAGCACTTCGGATAAATTAAACGTTCCCACATAGGGCCATTCTAGGGCACCTGGTGGTTTAGTACTGGTTTTGGTTAAAGTGTAATTATACTTGCACTTACTCCATCCAACCACTAACCCTGTCTCGTCATAGTTTACCAAGCAGACTTCCCCCTCTGCATTGTTTATTTTTCCCCGTGCTGACTAATAGCTCTTCTGGATACCTTTGATTATCGTACTGGGGATGAAACCATCCTTTAAAGTTCGTGGGGTTATACCCTGCCTGTTTCCACTCATGTTCCAGCTGATCTGGATTCAAGCTATTTTGGGTTTGTATGGTATCCTCCTTATTCCAGGTGGTATTAGAGTATAATAACCACCCTACCATCTCCTCTACCTTAAAGGGGATAGGTCTTAATGGGATACCTCCCCCCCGTATGGGTGGGCACATGGGCGCACACCCAGCAGGAGCTTTGGCCCATTTTTTTCGCATAGACATATGACATATACAGAAAGGTATTTACATGCAATCCTCTCTCTTTACGTAAATGGGGTACCGCGCTTCCCGTGACAATAAAAATAACGCCATTACCCATAATACTCTAAACATGATTAATATATCACTACAGTCCAGTCTTTACAGGAATTTTATGACAAAGGGTATGCAGATCACCTGTAAAACAGATTCAGAAAGTAGCCAGTCAGTCGTCTTTATATACTTTCAATTGTGTCCAATGCTTCCATACTCCTTTACCCCTTATGTTTAGACAGGCACAGGTATCCCCACTGATTATGATTTCATATGGCCCACTCCATTTTGGGGCGAACCCTGGTTTGCTGGGCAGAGTTTTCACCATGGCTTTACTACCCGCTGAGGGAACATAAGCTGTCATTGTGAGCTCTTGTGCCCGATCCTTGTCCTCCTGATTATCACGGACATTTTTTCGCATCTCCTTTAATTGAGTGCTAAGTTCCAGAACGTATCGTTTTAGTCTATCTTTTAAAGGGCCTACATCGGCCCCACCTGTTATGATGCCTTCTGGCAATTGCATTGCCCTTCCTGTCATCAATTCATAAGGGGTCAAGCCTGTCGTTCGGTTTTCAGTGGCTCGCAGCTTCATTAGGATAATTGGCAATACTTCAGTCCAGGTTTTCCCTGATAGAAACATAGAAGATAGGAGCAGGAGTAGGCCATTCGGCCCTTCGAGCCTGCTCCGCCATTCAACGAGATCATGGCTGATCATCCAAACCCTAGCACCCGGTCCCTACACCGAAAGCCATCCCACCCAAACCCTATCCCCGTAACCCCGTAACCCCACATATTTAATCCCCCCTAACACTAAGGGTCAATTTTTTTTATCATGGCCAATCAACCTAACCCGCACATCTTTGGACTGTGGGAGGAAACCGGAGCACCCGGAGAAAACCCACGCAAACACGGGGAGAATGTGCAAACTCCACACAGACAGTCACCCGAGGCCGGATTTGAACCCGGGTCCCTGGTGCTGTGAGGCAACAGTGCTAACCACTTTGCCAATGCATTTTTAAGGGTTCGGTTCATTCGTTCCACCATGCCCGAACTTTGAGGGTGGTATGGGATGTGGAATTTTTGTTTAATTCCCATTAATTGGCATACCGTTTTTATGACACTCCCGGTAAAGTGGGTACCTTGATCAGAGTCCATTTGAATTGGTATTCCCCACCTGGGGATTACTTCTTCAGCTAAGACTCTGGCAACCGTCAAAGCGGTGCAATTTCGCGTGGGGAAAGCCTCTACCCAGCGGGTGAATTGGTCTATGACCACGAGGCAGTAGGTTTTGCCGTGTGATGGTGGAAGGGGACCTGTGAAGTCTATCTGTATATGCTCCCAGGGCCCTCGCGGCCTTCGTTGATGTCCCATTTTGACCTTTATGGGTCGCCCGGGGTTATACTGCGCACAGGTGATACATCGATGGCAGTATCTCGCGATATCTCTTCCCATCCCCTTCCACCACCATTCTTTGCTGAGGCTTCCCATCATCGCTTCTCTCCCTGAGTGTACAAGCCCATGGTGGAGTTCTAATAGCGTATTTTGAATGCACTTGGGGGCCATTACCCTGTTGTCCTTTCGCCAGACATTATCGCTTCCCCGCTTTGCGCCTTGTTCTTCCCACGTACCTTTTTCGACATCGGGGGTGTCCTCATGGAGTTCGTCAATACTTATCTTGTCCTCGGAGCTGCTCACAGCGGCTATTGGTGCTTCCTTGATCCTTTCTTGCTCTAGCGCCCTTTGTGCTGCTTGGTCCGCAGCCTGGTTCCCCTGGTGATTTAACCAGTCCGGGCTAGTCCGGTCCGGTTCCCTCTGATGTGCCTTAATCTTAATTACTGCTACCTGTTGGGGTTTGTCGCTAGCTTCTAGGAGGGCTTCTATCCTCAGCTGGTGTTTTATGGGATTGCCTCCCGTAGTAATAAATCCCCTCCTACCCCATGCAGTCATATAATCGTGGACCACCCCAAAGGCATACCTACTATCTGTGTAAAACCCTTCTTCATTGTTGCAATGTATGTGGAAGTCCTTACTCATATCTGGCAGTCCTAGCCCTGGGGCTGATACTAGCTCAGACTTTACTTGAGTATAAGCTTCCTCTTGTTCCACTCCCCAATCTATCGGTTCCAACGCGGGTTTACCCCCTTTCACTAATCTTTGTATAGGTTCTGCTAATTTAGCGAACCCCGGGATAAAATTTCTACTGTAATTAAAGAGCCCCAGTACCTTCCTGACTCCGCGTACTGTTACGGGTCTCGGCATGCCCTGGACAGCGTGTTTCCTGTCCTGTGGCATTTCTTTAAGTCCTTGGGAGATTAGATGTCCCAGGTATAGGACCTGAGTTTTTCCTATCTGTGCTTTTTTAGGGCTTACCTTGAGGCCAGCCATCTCTAGGGCCCTTAGTACTAAATATAGGGTTGCCAGATGGTCTGCCTTCGTTTCCGAGGCTATTAGTATGTCGTCGACATACTGCAAAATAGTGCTTCCTTTAGGTACTTCTATCTGTTTTAGGATATCACTCATGACGCGGTGAAAAATAGCTGGGCTATTATGGAATCCCTGTGGCAATCGGGTCCACGTATATTGTTTATCCCCTACTGTGAATGCAAATTTCTCTTGTGATACCGGATCTAATGGGAGTGCCCAGAATCCGTTAGCTATGTCTAAAACGGTGAATATCTTCTGTTCAGGGGATAGCCCATTCAAAATTGTTGAGGGATTGGCAACGGTGGGGTGTAATTTAGGAGTGACCTTGTTGAGGGCCGTATAGTCTATAGTCAACCTATAGCTCCCATCAGGTTTCTCTACTGGCCATGTGGGGGAATTAGTAGTGCTCGTGGTTTCCCTCAGGATACCCCTTTCTACCAGCCCCTTCACTATGTCCACGACTGCCTTCCTGGCCTCTGCCTTTATTGGGTACTGGCGGTGCGGCTTGTGTTCTGGTCCGGGAATCTTAATAGGGTCGATACTAGCTTTTCCTGTATCTAACTTTGTTTCAGCCCATACCCCAATCACAGAATCACAAATGACTCCGTATCCTCCCGTATCTTCGTGCCAGTCCCTGGTAGTTACGGTGGCCACCCCAAGGGTGCCAGTGTTATTTGCCAGTTGTCTAATCTTTTCCTTATGGCCATCCGCCTTTGGCCATGTTAACTTTCCTTTGCCACAATCAATTATCGCTTTGTACTCCCTCATTACATCATTACCTAATATTGTACCTTCATTATTTTTACACACATAGGCCTATAAATTCGGTGACGCCCCGCCAGCACGTTTGCGCCGGAAATTTAGCGCCCGCCGCCGAGCCAGTTGTGCCCGCCCCAAATTCACTTTCAGCGCCCCAAAGCGGAAGCGGGCGCTGGTACAGGGTGTGCCCGCCCCGCTTGGGGCGCTGAAAGTGAATTTCAGCGCTGCCGGTCCCGCTGCGCCACCCGATGCGGAGCGGCAGGCTGCTGTACTGCAGGCCTCCCCCTTCTCTTAAGGGGGAGGTGCCTGCAACGCCCGGAGCCCCATTGAAAGTGCCGGCAAAAGAGCCCGGCACAACGGCGAAGTGCCGGGCTCCACGGAAACCAGCCGGCAATGCCGCGGGGGGGGGTGGTGGAGGAGGCCGGGGAAGGAGGTGCGGGCAGGCGGCCGCCGAAAAAGCGGCCGGCCGCACCTCCGCTTTAAATAGCGCCTCTAAGGCTGCAGCACGGCCAGGTTTTCAAAAC
Source organism: Somniosus microcephalus (assembly GCF_052327205.1). NCBI lineage: Eukaryota > Metazoa > Chordata > Chondrichthyes > Squaliformes > Somniosidae > Somniosus > Somniosus microcephalus. Next base: position 49,829,992 of record NC_141012.1, on the reverse strand, counting down.
GTTGTTAGCGGCCGCCAGGGAAGAGGCGGCCGCTACTGAAGATGGGGATCGGCGTGGTTTCGGGCGGTACCGGGGCGCTGCGCACACCGATGACGTCATCGGTGCCGGCGCAGCGCTACCGGCTTACGCCGATTTAAAGGCCCACCTAATTTCAGCGGCGACGCAACTTCCAGCGCAACCCACTCTTGCGCCCCTAAATGAGCGCAAACCCAAGGGAATTTCTAGGCCATAGAATTTCATGGGGAGGTATATATTATCGATTTCCACCAGCTGCGTGGTGCTCAAGTGAGCTGGCACTTTAGTGCCATTGAGTCCTCGCAGGAGTATTGACTTACTAGTCGTGGGGAGGGGGAGGTTAGTGACGGAAACTGATGCGCCTGTGTCCACCAGCATTTCACATTGTCGGCCCCCTACTAGTGCAGACACATAAATTCTCCCCTCCCTTTTACCTTTTATGGGGGCCACAGGACATCAACTACTATGCTTATATTCCTGCCATTCCTTATATTCTTCGGCGGTTAGGGTGTTTTGCCCCTCACTAGGCCTGCCATGTTTTCCGTAACAGGCGGCCTCTAGGTGCCCCCGTTTTCCGCAATAATTGCACTGTTTGTCAACTTTCTTCCCTTTGCATTCTTTTACAAAGTGGCCCATCTTTCCACAGTTGTGGCATGGTCCTTTCTTGGGTCGGGTTCCAGATTCCCAATTAGTCACGGCTGCTACCATCTCTTGCTTTACCTTAACCTTATCCTTATCCTCCATCCCACTTCCATCTACCCCACAAGTCCATTCTACCAGGTCATCATTGTTTCTGGTGGTTACTACCCCCATCTTAATGATGCCTTGGTGTCTGGGTGACAAGCCATCCTTAAATGCCTGTATAAAGGCCGGGTCCGTCCTAATGGCATTTTGTTGGCCCGAGCTCTCTTGGTAGATATTGAATAATCGTTCTCCATATTCTGACGCTCCCTCACCCTTTTGTTGTTTGGTTGTTGTGATTCTATTCCAATTCGTGGGGGAATCACCTAGGACCCTCTGGACGTCTGTCTTAAAAAGGGCAAATGCCGGCTGTTGGGCGTCCATTTCGTCAGTGAGGGCTACCACGTGTGTCCAACGCCCTCCACTGTAGTCCTGAGCGGGTTGAACTGCATGCCCGCCTGCCACAAGTCGCCACTTGTCCGCAGGGCAGGCTGCTCGGACCAATTGGTGAATATCCCTTAGGTGCAACTGGTGCCCTACCCAGACGGCGTTAAGTTCCGTCCAGAATTTAACATTCTGGCTCCGGTTCCTAAGACGGTCATGATCTGTTGTCTTTCCCCGGGAGTGAATGGTTTGTAACTGGCGGTGGGATTAACCAATGTCCCGCCCCGACTCACAGGAGCCATCTCGACTATTTCAACGTCCCCCTCGCCTGCAGGGGCTGTTGGTTCTGCACTGTAATATGGGGGAAGGGAGGTGGTGCCTGGACAGGTCCCCATTCGCCCCCCCTCGTATACCTTACACTCTAATTCCTTTATAATCTTTGCTTGACATTTCGCCTTTGTCTCGAGTTCCGTAACCATCTGTACTTTATCTTGTGCAACTTTCTTTATTACGTTTACTTGTTCAATGAGTCCTGCTAGTTGGTATACTAATAACACTCCTGCCTTCTTGGTTTTATCCTTTGTCTGTTTAGTCAACCAGCTTCTCTGGAGTTCTAAAGTCTGTGACACATCCCAACCGTCTTTCTGCATTTTCTTAATTAACGACTGTCGGTTTGTCATATAAGAATATGTGAGGGAGCCCGAAGGTCCCCTCTTAACTTCCTCACCTGACATCGCCGCTGCTTCACCGATCGTTCCTTCGTGTCTGGAGATCTGTTCCTTAGAGAGCCCCCCTATTCTTTCCTTCCGAGAATACCCGAGCTTCTTGTCGCACTCTATGCCAGCGTTCTCAGAGGCTCGGGTTTGTCTTTCTCTCAAAACTGCCCGGTCGTGTAACGCTTGCTTGTTGGACGTGGTTTCTACCCCTCCACGGTGTCTGTTTTACCTGATCAGGGTCCTACAACACCGACACTAATAATCTCCTAGTTCGCTTAGCAACATGATATAATGCAGAAAAATGTTAACCATACACGGCTAGTATCACGACTTTAGAACACCTTGGAGTCTCGGCACCTACTTCATGGTCCTGGCCTTCGCGTGGGGCATTTGCCCTCTTAACAACCGGCCTGAGGCTAGGTGTCTGAGACAAGTGTCCTCCTGGTCCGAGGTTTTCCTTAGTTACTTAGTTACTATTACACAAATAGTGTAATACACACATACAAATCAAGTAATGTCTCTTACCCACTCAGTCTGTGTCCCAGATTCGTTTTGGTGCCGCTTCGCCGTTCAGTCGCCTTGTCGAGTGTCTCTGATTTATGGGTGGTCAAAGATCTGACTACTCACCCTGGTCACTGACTCGAGCGACTGTTCAGCTCCGTGGCACCCTGCTCGCAGTGCCAATTTGTTGTAGGAAAAATGATTCCTCGGAAACTAGACTTTGAGTAAGAGAGACAACTTTATTAAATGACAGAGCTCTGGGAGAAGCGTCTGCAACCACACGGTCTGCGAGAGCACCTTCTCCCCGATTGTAGTACGTGCCGAGCTTATATACAATTCCAAGAAGTTGGTTTTAGATCATTTACATTCATCCAATCAATTCGTTTATTAGCGCATATCGTTATTTTCCTCCAGTCAGGAGTTTACACACTTGTGTTGCCAATTCTGCCTCTTCAGGTCTTCGTTCCATCTTGTTCCGTCCGCGTCACCGGCGGAATGTGGTTAGTTCGATAATAGGGTACAGGTGATTAGTTCGATAATAGGATACCAGTGAACCTTGTTAGTCCTCAGTGATTCAATTAGTCCCAGTCAGGACATGAGATGAACTTTGTTCCAGCCATGCGTAAGCGTGGCATGTCTCATTGTGCAGTGATTCAATTAGTCCCAGTCAGCGAATTTGTTGTTTGTGTCTTTTCCAGCAAAATCTGAATCCAGCAATCTTGTCCAGCAAAATTTTATTCTAACACTTGCAAACCACACTGCTTTTGGTAATGTTCAACTGAGGTAGGTTCGAAACGTTCCTCTCCAATTGACTTCAACAAGCATGTTCCTGATGTTAACAAGCTTTTTTGTTCCTCTCCACTTGTTATTTGCATCTCAGGATTTCATTCATGAGAAGGAAACACAGATGGGTATTCAAAATGCGTTGCGCGCACAGTTACATAAACTCTCATCATTCCTGACCAGTCTTCTCGTTACTCCCTTACGGCACGAGGACAATGCGCCCCAAAGGGTGTACAGCCTAGTGAGCAATGGTGATGGGGGTTTATTACATCAATACCTATCTAAAATTCTGCATATTTTAAGTCTTCTTGAGATGGTGGATCCAAGCTGTAAATATATCTGCATTCAGTCTCAGAGGCATGCACCAGGGTAAAAGCTGCAAGAACTTGAGAATGACGAACCAATGGGAAAATGTTAAAACGAACTGAAGCAGAGCAGAGCTGCCTGAGCTGAGTGGGCGATAGAATGTGGCCGATCGCTGGGCCCTGAGTGATTTACTTTATCATAAGAAATTTAAGACCACACGGTGATGTCAGCTCAATAGGAGCATGCACTTTTTAACAAGAACAAGATTAAGAATTTACTGTGAAGTCAAGCATCAGAGAAAAGACCCGGATCTCTCAGGTTCCTTTCATGAAGTCAGACTCCAAAGGATTGCCTCCTATGGATTTCAAATTAAATTAACTCCAATGGAGCTAAGTTTGAGATTTGGGATCAAACACGCGTTAAAAATAAAACAAGAATGTAGGCCTGTGCCAATTTTCAGATGTACAGTGACGAGCACCGTAAAACAAACCTCTTCCACGTGGCATTAGATGTGGCTGAAGAGGAGAAGAGCTTGCTCGATGCCAAAAATGTACCCGCCACTAACCAAAGGAAACCTCCTTTCAATCGTCTGTGGCTCTCAAACGGCAGTCTGTGGAAAAATATGTCAGGTTCAAATGTTGTTCCAGGGCAGTGAATCCCAGGTTGTGGTGAATGGTTGGAGGTTGAAAGGCAGCTTTGTTTAACAGATCAGCGTGTTGAGCCCTTGTGAGCAGATTCTTAAAGATTCGAAGGGGGGAAAATTGGGTTGATTTGGGCCTCTTGTTAGGGGGGCGCTAACAGGGAGCAAATCCCCTCGCACCCGGGCGCGACGCTGCTAACGCCTCCCCCGAAAATTTAGTGGGAGGTTAGCGGCGGCGGTATCCAGTAGCACCGTCATCACCGTGCACAGCGCCCCGCTCGCCAGGCGCAAACGTGGGTTGCGCCCTCTGACCTATCTCCGGACGATATGTCCAACAGGATCAGGAGGCGTTTTTGCAGCCGCGGCAGCGCTACTTAAAGGGGCAGGTGCCGGGCGGCCATTTTTGGGGGGCCAACTGCCAGCAGCTGCCCCCTTCCCCTTTATTCTTCGGGGTGCCGGCCGCGATCGCTCAGCCCGGCACCCCGCTCCCCGATGGTCCAGCAGGGCCCTAGAACGCGCAGCGCTAGCACCCTCCCCTTTAAGCAGGGGCAGAGGCCTGCAATACCGCGGCGCTACTTGCATGGCGCTGTTGAACGTAGCGGCGTGATAGTCAGTTGTAGCGCCCAAGGAAGGAGGTGGAGCTCTTGCAGTAGTGCCACAGCTCATGCTTGGGGCGCTACTACTGAACTTCAGGCGGGGGGGGGTGCACATTTTTTCGAGGCTCTAAAACTAGCGCCCTGATGATGTTAGCACCCCAAAAGGAGGGCCACCGAAATTTTCCCCCTAAATATTTATCAGCATCTGAAGGTGGAAAAATATAAAGCATCATTCTCCAAATTGAGGGACATTAGATGGGCTTGTCTCTTGAGTTTGAGTTAGCGGGGATGGCTGGAAGAGATCTGACCTGCTGGATTTGTTGATTATTTGAATAATCGCAGATATGTAGGTTATTAATACTATGGTGGATGTCCCCTGTAACCGGGTACTGAGGCCAGAGAGCAACCACACAACTGAGGCACTCTGCAAATCCCAGTGTGAGCCTAAGTACCTGAGCAGTCCTCGGGACACACAGGGCAAGAAATTCAGTACCTCAGAAACATAGAAACATAGAAGATAGGAGCAGGAGTAGGCCATTCGGCCCCTCGAGCCTGCTCCGCCATTTAATGAGATCATGGCTGACCATCCAAATTCAGCACCCGGTCCCTGCTTTCTCCCCATATCCCTTGATCCCTTTAGCCTTAAGAAATATATCTAACTCCTTCTTGAATATATTTAATGAATTGGCTTCTACTGCCTTCTGTGGTAGAGAATTCCACAGGTTCACCACTCTCTGGGTGAAGAAATTCCTCCTCATCTCTGTCCTAAATGGCTTACCCCTTATCCTTAGACTGTGACCCTTGGTTCTGGACTCCCCGACCATCGGGAACATCCTTCCTGCATCTAGTCTGTCTAGTCCTGTTAGAATTTTATAATTTTCAATGAGACCCCCTCTCATTCTTCTAAACTCCAGCGAGTATAAGCCCAATCAACCCAATCTCTCCTCATATGTCATTCCTGCCATCCCAGGTATCAGCCTGGTGAATCTTCGCTACACTCCCTCCATGGCAAGAACATCCTTCCTCAGATAAGGCAACCAAAATGGCACACAATACGCAAGATGTGGTCTCAACAAGGCCCTGTACAACTGCAGCAAGACATCCTTGTTCCTGTACTCGAACCCTCTCGCTACGAAGGCCAAGATACCATTTGCCTTCTTAACCGCCTGCTGCACCTGCATGATTACCTTCAGCGACTGGTGCACAAGGACACCCAGGTCTCATTGCACTTCCCCTTCTCCCAATCTATTGCCATTAATCTGCCCTCCTGTTTTTGCCACCAAAGTGGATAACCTCGCATTTATCCACATTATATTGCATCTGCCATGCTTCTGCCCAATCACCCAACCTGTCCATAATCATACTGGAATTTCTCGGCATCCTCCTCACAGCACACACGCCCACCCAGCTTTGTGTCATCTGCAAACTTGGAGAAATTACATCTAGTTCCCTCGTGCAGATCATTAATATATATTGTGAATAGCTGGGGTCCTAGGACCAATCCCTGCGGTACCCTACTAGTCACTGCCTGCCACTCGGAAAAAGACCCATTTATTCCAACTCTTTCCTTTCTGTCTGCCAACCAGTTTCTATCCAAGTCAATACTTTGCCCCCAATCCCATGTGCCTTAACTTTACACGCTAATCTCTTATGCGGGACCTTATCGAAAGCCTTCTGAAAGTCCAAATACACCACATCCACTGGTTCTCCCTTATCTATTTTACCAGTTACATCCTCAAAAAACTCCAGTAGATTAGTCAAGCACGATTTAGCTTTTGTAAATCCATGTTGACTTTGTCCGATCCTGTCACTGTTTTCCAAGTGCTCTGCTATTACATCTTTTATAATGGACTCTAGCATTTTCCCCACTACCGATGTCAGGCTTCCCGTTTTCTCTCTACTACCTTTTTTGAATAGTGGGGTAACATTAGCTACCCTCCAATCCATGGGTACTGTTCCAGAGTCTATCGAATTTTGGAAGATGACCAGCAATGCATCTACTATTTCTAGGGCCACTTCCTTAAGTACCCTAGGATGTAGATTATCAGACCCTGGGGATTTATCGGCCTTCAATCCCGTCAATGTTCCCAACACCATTTCCCTACAAATACTGATTTCTTTCAGTTCCCCCCTCTCATTAGGCCCTATGTTCCCCAAAATCTCTGGGAGGTTATTTGTGTCCTCCTTTGTGAAGACAGAACCAAAGTATGTATTTAATTGGTCAGCCATTTCTTTGTTCCCCATTATAATTTCCCCTGATTCTGACTGCAAAAGACCTACGCTTGACTTCACCAATCTTTTTCTCTTCACATATCTATAAAAGCTTTTATAGTCAGTTTTTATGTTCCCTACAAGCTTACTCTCATACTCTATTTCTCCCCTCTTAATTAATCCCTTTGTCCTCCTTTGCTGAACTAAACAGCTCCCAATACTCAGGTTTACTGCTTTTTCTGGCCAATTTATATGTCCTCTCCTTGGATCTTATGCTATCCCTAATTTCTCTTGTTAGCCACGGTTGAGTCACCTTTTTTGTTTTATTTTTATGCCAAACTGGGATGAACAAACTCTGTAGTTCATCCATGCAATCTTTGAATGTTTGCCATTGCCTCATACCATCGTAGTTTCCTTTATTTAAATTCAGAACCCTAGTCTCTGAGTCAACTACTTCACTCTCCATCTTAATGAAGAATTCTATCATATTATGATCGCTCCGACCCAAGGGGCCTCACACAACAAGATTGCTAATTAATCCTTTCTCATTACATAATACCCAGTCTAAGATGGCCTGATCTCTAGTTGGTTCCTCAACATATTGGTCCAGGAAACCATCCCGTATACACGCCAGGAATTCCTCCTCCACAACATTGTTACTAATTTGGTTAGCCCAATCTATATGTAGATTAAAGTCACCCATGATAACTACTGTGCCCTTATTGCACACGTCTCTAATTTCCCTTTTAATGCCATCCCCAACCTCTGCGTTACTGTTTGGAGGTCTATATACCACTCCCACTAACGTTTTCTGCCCCTTGGTATTTCTCAGCTCTACCCATGCAGATTCCACATCATCACAGCTATTATCCTTCCTTACTATTGTATTAATCCCCTCTTTAACCAGCAATGCTACCCCACCTCCTTTTCCTTTTTGCCTATATTTCCTGAATATTGAATACCCCTGAATGTTGAGTTCCCAGCCTTGGCCACCCTGGAGCCATGTTTCCGTAATCCCAATTTTATCATATTCGTTTACCTCTATTCGTGCAGCTAATTCATCCACCTTATTACGAATGCTCCTCGCATTAAGACACAAAGCCTTCAGGCTTGTTTTTTTAACGCTCTTAGACCTTTTAGAATTATTATTTACTGTGGCCACGTTTGATTCAAACCCTTGGTTTCTCTGATTGCCATCTTTGTTTTTCTCCTTCCCCTGTCTTTTGCTTCTATCCTTGTTTCCCTTTCCTCTGTCTCCCTGTTCAGGTTCCCAACCCCCTGCCACTTTAGTTTAAACCCTCCCCCGGAGCACTAGCAAACACTCTCCCTAGGACATCGGTCCCGGCCCTGCCCAGGTGCAAACCGTCCGTTTTGTACTGGTCCCACCTCCCCCAGAACCGGTTCCAATGTCCCAGGAATTTGAATCCTTGCACCATTCCTCTAGTCACGTATTCATCTGAAATATCCTTCTATTTCTACTCTGACTAGTACGTGGCACTGGTAGCAATCCTGAGATTACTACCTTTGAGGTCCTATTTTTTAATTTACCTCCTAACTCCCTATATTCAGCTTTTAGTACCTCAACCCGTTTTTTACCTATAACGTTGGTACCTATATGCACCACGACAGCTGGCTGTTCACCCTCCCCCTTCCAAAATGTTCTGCAGCTGCTCTGAGACATCCCTGACCCTTGCACCAGGGAGGCAACACACCATCCTGGAGTCTCGTTTGTGGCCGCAGAAATGCCTATCTATTCCCCTTACAGTAGAATCCCCTATTACTATAGCTCTACCCCTCTTTTTCCTCCTGTCCTGTGCAGCAGAACCACCCCTGGTGCCAGGAAGTTGGCTGCTGCTGCCTTCCTCTGATAAGCCATCCCCCCCAACAGTATCCAAAGTGATATATCTGTTTGAGAGGGGGATGACCACAGGGGACTCCTGCACTACCTGCCTGTGCCTAGTACTCTGTCTGTTGGTCACCCATTCCCTTTCTGCCTGTGCAACCTTTACCTGCAGTGTGACCAACTGATTAAACGTGATATCCACGACCTCCTCAGCATCGCGAATGCTCCAGTATATATCCACTCGCAGCTGCAGCGCCGCAATGCAGTCTGCCAGTAGCTGCAGCTGGATACACTTCCTGCACACATGGTCGTCAGGGACACAGGAAGTTTCCCTGATTTCCCACATATCGCAGGAGGGGCATAACACGGGGCCGAGCTCGCCTGCCATGACTTACCCTTTAATTAATTTAAATTAAAGTAAATCAAATCAATCCCACCAATTACACTATAATTAAATGATATACTCAAGGGCCCTTGTTTACCAATAGACTCGTTACACCACAGAGAGATTAGAAACTATAAACCACAGAGTTTAAGTTTGGAAAAAAGGAGAAAGAGAGAAATACTCACCAACCAATCACTTACCTGCTTTCTGGTGACGTCACACTTCGATTACTTTTTACTTCTCTCTCTCCCGCTCTGAGATTGCTGCCGCCGCCTTGGTTTTGTTAGCTCCGCCGCCGCGGCCTCGCTCCACCCAGGTCCGCCGCCGCTAAGCCTCCTGTTAGTGCCCAGGAGGCTTATCATTTGGGTGTGGCGACTCCAACGCCACCCACGATATTCGGTCGGCTTTTAGCGCCGGCGCTAACACTTAGCGCCTGGCCCTCTAGCGCCGCTCAGACCGTGACGTCAGTGAGTGTGCAACTTCCCATTCGTGCCCCGGATGCGAAATTCAGTCGCTTCCCCTGACTTACCGCCTGGCACTGAGAACGACAGAAATAGCAGGCCTTGATACCTGGGATTCCTCCACGCTCCTAGCCAGTGCATCCATGCTCTCGGGCATCCTTGCCATTGCAGCCATGAGCTCGGTGTGCATGCTCATCGCCTGTGTGTTCATCGCCTCCACATCGAGGCCCTCATCTGAGTCCTGTGCAGCAGAACTCATGCGTGAACTCGCCCTCCAGGGAGATGGCCCCCGAGCTTCCCTTTCCCCATGGTGTTGCTGCAGCCCGCTGGGTCCCAGAGTTTCACCCACATTAGACCTATTTCCTAGGCTCCTCTCCAGTGACCGTGTGGCCCCATTATCGAACCTCTCGCCCTCGGGAGACACAGGCAGTGAGGCTCTAGCTTGGAGTTGCTCCTCCTCTCCGCGTCGCTGCCACTGGGAGGCTGAGGGACAGGCTTGTCAGATGGTGACTGATTATCTGAAAGCAAAAGGCACAAGAGTGGAGTTAAGGTCAGGGGAGGGGGACAGGGAGGGAGCAAGGAATGGAGACAGTATACTTAGATGGAAAGTGGGAAGGGCTTGTGTTGTGAGGGGGAAGTGGTATGTGAGAAGAGGGAGAGGTGATGAACATACCGTTGTTGTCCCCAAGGGGGTCGATGTCTCCGACTGCCACAGCGCCCACGACCTGGGCAGCAATGATGCGGCCCACTCGCTCCTCCAGGTCTGTAATGGGGTGCAGCTCCACCTGGCCTCTTCCTGTGCGTTGCTGCTCCCTCCTTTTGTGAGCAAGCTTGGCCTCCAAGATAAAGGACAGCGTGTGAGTGAGTGTGCAGCCATGTGTTTGGCAGATGTGCCTACCATAGCTGCTAATGTATGCAAGGCGTGAGATGTGGATGTGACTTTTAGTAGATGGGCATAGTTGTTGGGTGAGTGTTGGGGATTTGGCTGTTTATACTGTCTGTGCACAGAGTGAGGCTGAGATGATGGGATGTAGAGGTATTTGAAGCCTCTACTCACCCTGACCACCTGAGTGAGGTCGTTGAACTTCTTGCAGCACTGGGTGAGAGTTCGGCGGACCACACTTCTGGCCAAAACGTGCTGGGTTACCTCCCTCCACATCCTCCTAAAGGCCTGTGGCAATGGCCTGCTGCCAGTGTCTGGGAAGAGCACTGCCCATCGGCGTGCCACGGCCATGACCAGAGCCTCCAATGCGTGATTTCTGAACTGGCGAGCTTGCTCCCTGGGCCTCTGATTAGCCATGACTTCTTTGAGTGAAGGCTTGCAGCTCCTTGCAGGCCCAGTTCACAAGCGGCAATGATCAGAGTGAGGCTGTGCTACATGATGGACCCTCCCCTTTAAGAACTGGAAGGCGCCAGGCTGTCTGACGACTCTCTAATTGACATCGCTGGAACTTGAGTAGTGCTCTGAAGGTAGCGCCCTGCTCCCTGATGTTAGCGCCCTACGAGAAGTGTGGAGCACTTGATTTAGTGCTCCTCTTCCCTCTTGGGGCGCTAAAACTCAATTTTGCGGTCGCTGGTGCTAATTAGCGTCGGGTGCTAAAGTTAGCGCCCAGGAGATGTCAGCACCCCAGGATGGTTGCTACCGAATTTTTCCCCCACAGTTCCTGTTCTCCATAGATGCTGAAGGGGTGGTCCTCCTCTATGATAGGGCCCTATTCTAATTTAGTCAGGCCAGCCCACGGCTCCAGTTGCCAACAATGGAGGTTTCATCACATGACATCTAACCTCCCCGGCCTCACGGCCCCACCATAGGTCACCAGACACCGCCATCCTCACGGCCCCCGCCATTGGTCACCAGACACAGCCGTCCTCATGGCCCCCCCGCGATTGGCCACCAGACACCGCCATCCGCACGCCCCCTGTGATTGGTCACCAGACACCACCACCCTCACGGCCCCGTGCAATTGGTCACCAGACACCGCCATCCTCACGGCCCCCGCCATTGGTCACCAGACACAGACGCCCTCACGGCCCCCCCGCTATTGGTCACCAGACACCGCCGTCCTCACAGCCCCCTGTGATTGGTCACCAGACACTGCCATCCTCACGGCCCCCCGCCATTGGTCACCAGACACCACCATCCTCACGGCCCACTGCCATTGGTCACCAGACACCGCCGTCCTCACGGCCCCCTGCAATTGGTCACCAGACACAGCCATCCTCACGACCCCCTGCGATTGGTCACCAGACACAGCCATCCTCACGGCCCCCTGCAATTGGTCACCAGACACCGCCATCCTCACGGCCCCCTGCGATTGGTCACCAGACACAGCCATCCTCACGGCCCCCCGCCATTGGTCACCAGACACCGCCGTCCTCACGGCCCCCTGCGATTGGTCACCAGACACCACCGTCCTCACGGCCCCCTGCGATTGGTCACCAGACACCACCGTCCTCACGGCCCCCTGCGATTGGTCACCAGACACCGCCGTCCTCACGGCCCCCTGCGATTGGTCACCAGACACCACCGTCCTCACGGCCCCCTGCGATTGGTCACCAGACACCGACATCCTCACGGCCCCCGCCTGCCCCGAACAATCGGAAAGTGAACAGACTCTTCATTACCTGATTGGATGATTCTTGACTGTCAGTCAAAGAAACTGTTTATGTCTTCAAAATTTTTATAAGTAATAAACAGAAGTGTTCAAAGAAAATGAAAAAAAAAATCACAATTGTTTTGTTCCTTATGATTATTCTCCCGAGTTTGTTCAAAGCAGCACCAGGAGATTAATATTTCATTCCTGTAGAACTGTGCTGTTCTGTTGGTGCTATTAACTGGTTAAAATAACTAAATAAAACCTGGCAACTTAATTCAGATCCTGAACTGAACTCGAGGTTGGTGTTTTCATCTTCCAGACTGACGAGGAGCAAAGTAATGGGTATCAGCGAACTCAGATCTGTGGGTGTCCTAAGGGTAGGAGATAATTTGGGGGCAGAAATTCAAGAGGCTTCAGCTTCTGGACCGGAGGGAATGTGAGGTCCACTTATGGGGAGCAAAGCAGGGTCTTGATCACATGGTGGCAAATGTGGTGGTTGTTTTCCACAAAGCAAGATCCCACAAATAACAATGAGATGAGTGACCTGAGACCGCTGGTTGAGAGGTGAATGTTGGCCAGGGCACTGGGAGAACTAGGAGTAATTCTTTGAGTGCAGCCATGCCTTCTTTCACCTCATTGACCAGACCAGCAGTTGGGGCTTCAATTCAACATCTCATCTGAAGGGCGGCGCCTCAGATCAAGGGCCAAAGGTCAATGGTGAGGTGTGGCATCAAAGCCTGGCATGGACAACAGATAGTTATACACGAATCACAAATGCATCGCAGGAATGTATTTATAGGGTTTCTACACGTTAATATCTCGACTGTGTAGACTTGAGATAATAGAGAATTAAACACATGAATAAGCAGCAGATGTGACTGTACTGTCAGTCCGCCAAGCATCTCAGTTGGAAGCAGGGCTGAAGACAGGATGATGTCTGACTGAGAGTTTTTACATTGTTAATGCTATGATGTCACGGCCATTATAGGCAGCTGGTTTTGTGGGGCCAGTACATTTCTACTGCACAGCTAGCAGCTTTCTGACAGGAACCTGAGGCTCCCAACTCCTCTTTCCATTCAATAGACTATCTTCCCATTTCCCCCCAACAGTCAACTGATTATAGAAACATAGAAACATAGAAGATAGGAGCAGGAGTAGGCCATTCGGCCCTTCGAGCCTGCTCCGCCATTCAATGAGATCATGGCTGATCATCCAAATTCAGTACCCTGTCCCTGCCTTCTCCCCATATCCCTTGATCCCTTTAGCCTTAAGGAATATATCTAACTCCTTCTTGAATATATTTAATGAACTGGCCTCCACCGCCCTCTATGGCAGAGAATTCCACAGGTTCACCACTCTCTGGGTGAAGAAATTCCTCCTCATTTCAGTCCTAAATGGCTTACCCCTTATCCTTAGACTATGACCCCTGGTTCTGGACTCCCCCGCCATCAGAAACATCCTTTCTGCATCTAGTCTGTCCAGGCCTGACAGAATTTTATAGGTTTCGATGAGATCCCCTCTCAATCTTCTAAACTCCAGTGAGTATAATCCCAATCGACACAATCTCTCCTCATATGTCATTCCTGCCATCCCAGGTATCAGCCTGGTGAATCTTCACTGCACTCCTTCCATGGCAAGAACGTCCTTCCTCAGGTAAGGCGACCAAAACTGCACACAATACTCAAGGTGCGGTCTCACCAAGACCCTGTACAACTGTGGCAAGACATCCTTGTTCCTGTACTCGAACCCTCGAACCCTCTTGCTACTCATTGAAAAAAAAACCTCCCATTACATTTTGAGTCCGTCAACATATATGGGAATGAGAGTGAATTTAGCACTCAAGTTCAACAAAAGATTGAAATGGCCAGCCAAACACGCTGCTCCTTCCCTGCTAGCCTATAGGACTCTCGCTGGGTTAGGTGCAGCCGTCATTCACCAGTACTTGATCCAAATGGCCATTCTTCAAATGTAAATCTAAACAGTGAGTGTTGGCAAACAAATTAACCATGAGGGGAATCACAGCCAAGCCGGATTCTGTCCTGATCTGATGCCCAGCAGGGGGGGCTTACTGGATTGGGACCAGGAGTGGCCATCCTGGCTGATTTTTCCCCCTCCCTATCCCTGGGATGCAATGCGCTGGCTGTACTGTGTAATTAACAGAAAGACCTGGCATTTCTACAGCGCCTTTCACGACTTCAGGACGTCCCAAAGCGATTTACTTTTTGAAGTGTAGTCACTGTTTAATATAATGGGGCAGTAATTCCTCCCCAAACGCGTGAGTACGGAAGGGGTACTCACGCGTCTGGCCGGAGGAAATGCCGGTTTTCAGCATGCACAGCGCATGCGCTGAAAACCGGCATTTCCTCTCCTCCAACCCAAGAGTTGAAGAGGCTAGCGCGTGCGCTGTAGGGGGCAGCGCGTGCGTCTTGGATTTCCTCTGTTTTGGGGGATTTGCGCATGTGTAAAGGCCTCCGGTCTTTACGCTTGTAAAAAGCACACGTAAGTATTTATTTTTACAGGTAAGTGGTGTTTTAGTGTAATTTAGAATTTTTTTTTCCACAGGTTTATTATTTTAAAGAATCTACAATAAGGTAAGTTTAGTTTTAGACCCTTTTTATTAAAAATGTATTTTTTTCAACAAAAAAAAATTATTGTTTAAATTATTTTTTTAAAACTTATTTATACTTAATTTAATGATTGGGATGTTTTTTAAATTTTTATTTAAAGTTTAAATAGTGTTTTGGGCCCCCGTAGTTTTCATGAATTTGACAGTTCTTACTCTCAAACTCATGAATGAACCTTCCCCTCCCCTGATTGGTTGTACAGTGCTCACCTGATCCTAGCCGGCACATCGCACTAACTACACCGCTGGATCAGTTAAGCACTGCGCGCTGACATCTGAACCGGGCCACTGACAGGAAATGCAAGCAGGCCCGGGCTTCAGATGTCAGCGCGCAGGGTGAGTGCAGATCGGGGGCTTGCACGCGCGGCAAGCCCCCGACACCAAGTTCTGGGCCAATATGTAGATGGTGGACTCTTCTAATATAACATCCATGACCCAACAGTTTGGACACAGAAAGCTGCAGTGTGTCACCATCTGGTATGTAAGTGAACTACAGTATTAGATTAATGGGGTGCTCAGATTTGGAGAAATCGATTCTTTTCTGGCTCGATCTCCATTATGTAAATACAGCCAGCGTTTTGTACCACAAACTATCCAGAGTTGGGCATTGATGTGTTTGGATCTGTGAATATCCACTTTCCTCTTGTGCCTCGTTTCTCTTCACTCCCTTTCCCTCCTTCATTACTCTTCATCCATGATGTATATTCCCACAACATAAAAACCCGTTAACACTTCTCCGGATGTTAACAATAAATTGAAGTAAATTATTGTAAATTTTTAAGTGTGCAGGAATCTGGTTTAAGTTAATGGGACCCCCCGACAGTAATTGAAAAATAGCCTTCATCGCAGCTTGAGATTGCATCAGGGGGGACTAATGCTGCAGGTTAGAGAATCAATTAGGCTTTGGTCTGTATGTAATTAAAAGCTTATCAGAATTTGGACAATGCAATGTTGTCCTGTTATTCTCAGATGTTGTTTTATTTTTATTTTTAAAAAGCATTAATACGGCCTTTGAAAATCCCAGTCAGATGGTGGCCAGTTGCTAACTGTAATTCAGAAACTGGGGATCATTAGATGCTGCTTCCTATTTGATCACAGCAATTTGGAAAGTTTGCCTTGCGCCAGTATAGGCTGCCAACAGCTGCTTCTCATTTGGGGCTTTAGGTTTTCCAGCTGCTTGTTCATGGCCATTATTCACTCTTGTCAGGTGCAGTGCTGCCTGGAAGCTTCACTCATTGTCCCGACTGCCTGCTGATGCTTGGGTCAGCAGGGTACAAGTGTCTGTGGGTGCAGGGCACCTCAGGATTTCTCCACCACATCGGCTCACTGGTCTTCCTGAGAGTTGGCACTTGACAAAATTGATATCCTCAGACTTCCTCAAATCTCCTAGACATCCCTAAACTTCTCCACCACTTCCCAAAACTACACATTCCTTCTTAACGTCTCCATTCATCACCATACCTTATTGTGGTTTAACACAAACCTTCCCTTTGAGCTACTCCGCATCTACCCGTGTTTCTTCAAGCCTCCCCATAGCTTTACGCATCTCTCACTCCTTCCCATATCCACAAACCATACTGTTTGGGCTCACACATGGTGGGTGTCAAATTGGGTGAGTCGCTGACGTGCTTGTGGTGTCTGTACAATAATATGATAGAGGGATATACATTAGAAATTAAAAAATGCAAATGGATGTTATAGTGGGGAAGACAGGGCCCCAGAGTGATGGGCTTCAGTGGGAGAGTCGGGATCCCAGAGTGACGGGATTCAGTGGGTGAGTCAGGATCCTGGGGATGAGTTTCAATGGGAGAGTCAGGGTCCTGGGGATGGGATTCAGTGGGAGAGCCAGGGTCCTGGGGATGGGTTTCAATGTGAGAGTCAGGTTCCTGGGGATGGGATTCAATGGGAGAGTCAGTGTCCTGGGGATGGGTTTCAATGTGAGAGTCAGGGTCCTGGGGATGGGTTTCAGTGGGGGAGTCAGGTGTAATGATATCAGCAAATAGAGATGGTATTTGCCTGTTTGATTATGATGCCTTATCAGCATGTTTGCAGGTATTGCTTACTTATGCCTGACCAGCAGAGGTCATGTGAGAGACAAGCAGTTTAGTTTCAGTTTCGTTCTAGATGCATCACTTGCATGATGTCTCCTGTAAATGCTGTATAAAGAGTTGAACAGACTTTAGATTAAAAGACATTCTCTTTCATAAATGTCTCGTCATTGAACCCACAAAGAAATCAATACATCAGGGTCCTGGGGTTGGGTTTCAGTGGGAGAGTCAGTGTCCTGGGGATGGGTTTCAATGGGAGAGTTAGGGTCCCAGAGGGATGGGCTTCAGTGGGTTAATAGGCTTTTTCTCATCCTTCCCTTTCCTAGTGTTTTTCACTCATACTTCTTTAAAAATTTCCAGCAACACTCAGGACAGACTCTGCACAATGATTATGGGGCAACAATTGTGGTCTCCGTACTCTCAGAGTACGCCATCATAATCCATTTCAAAGGCCCTGGAAGTTGTGGTTTCCGCATGCGCGAAATCCAGAACTTGCGATCTGTCAAGGTTCGCTTTAACAGATCATCCGAACTGACTAAAAATGAGTATTGCTGGTGCAGAGTGGGGCTATTTGCCCAACAACTGCCCAGCAATTGCCCACGCAACTCTTACGGCTGGTAAAAGCAGGCGCAGGACCTGTTTTCATCAGTGTAAAGGTATATATAAGGCTAAAATGAAACCGTTAAAAATCCAAAATTCTGCACATATACTTTAAATTAGTTTATGCAAATATTGGCCCAGATTAAGATGTTTAAAATTATTTATCAAAAAATTAAATTTTTATGGAGTTTGGTGCAATGAATAAAATTAATAAAATTGAAATTCAGTACATTTATAATCATTAGAATTCTGTAATTGGGGATTCCATTGCATATCATTAGGAGATTCCTTCGTAAGTGAGTGCAATGGAATTCTCCTTTGTGATTGGAGGACTGGGCCCACGTGATCCCAGGGACGCTTGGGAATCGGCTGCGTCACTGGGACCCGTGGGCCTTTACGCAGCCGTCCGCCTGGAGGCCCGAGATCGGAACTCTACGCAGCCTGGGTGCCTGGACGTAGGTTTGTAAAGGTTTTGTGGGTCGGAGGCGTACTCCCGAGGTATGCCTCCGACCGCAATTTCTAGCCCATTAATTTCTACTTTGTTCTCACGTGCCTCCTTAGTTTTGTCCAATCAGTAATGGCTTGGCAGGAAGGGAGGGGGCAGCATCTGCACCTCTGCTGCAGCTGTACAACTTTCTAGCAAAGCGCAGAAATTTAAGCTTGGGTAACCATATCGAATTTCCATTTTACATATTTTTATTGATGCTGCACCAGACACATTCCTACAAAGCAGACACGAATTTTCTAATATAAATTGTCATTCGGAGAATATTGCTGAGAGGTTAGTGGAAAGACAAGAATTTAACAACAGGAACAGGCCCGACCAGCTGCTACACATCAAGCCTAATGTGTATACAGATCAATAAGACCGTATTCTTTATCATGGCTCTGCAGACTTTGACTCCTCCAATTCTATTAGCTCAATGAAATACGATAATATAATGGCACTGTCTGGATTTTATTTGTTTCTCCCTGTGAGAACAGTGTGACCTCTTTGAGTAACTGGAACTAGATGACAGTAAAGGGACATCGGACTGTTGACATACAACACTCTATGGAACTCATTGTGGACCAGTACTCTGTCAGACAAATGTTAACATATCTACATTTCTGTGACTGAAATGGCAACATCAGGCATCTATTGGACGTGCTCAGTGGCCCTGTGTCTCTCTGGATCTCTGTTACATAGCGTGTCAGCGCTGTATATAAAAAAAGAAAGACTTGCATTTATATAGCGCCTTTCACGACCACCAGACGTCTCAAAGTGCTTTACAGCCAATTAAGTACTTTTGAAGTGGAGTCACTGTTGTAATGTGGGAAACGCGGCAGCCAAATTGCACACAGCAAACTCCCACAAACAGCAATGTGATAATGACCAGATAATTCGTTTTTTAGTGATGTTGATTGAGGGATAAATATTGGCCAGGATACCGGGGAGAATTCCCCTGCTCGTCCTCGAAATAGTGCCATGGGTTCTTTTACATCCACCTGAGAGGATAGACGGGGCCTCAGTTTAACATCTCATCCGAAAGACGGCATGTCTTTATATATGGGATGTCGAGAGCTTAACCTTGCATTCACCCTCAGGATAAAACCAAGATTGTTGCTGAAGCTTTTTAAAGGAGTAAGAGTGAAAAACACAAGGAAAGGGAAGGGTAAGGAAAAGCCAATCAGCCCTGGTCCCCTCAGGATCACTGCTTCTGGGAAGCCTGGCACAGAACTGGCAAAGCTCACTGCAGACCACTAAATGGGTTTGCCAGCTAGCCACAACATATGTGCATCTCTTAATATCTGCATTTGATTATTCCCAATCTTCTCCCAACTACCCCAGCCATTCAGAGTCACTTCCACCCCTGTTTCAGCAGCTGACAATGGCAGACCAGTCAATCCCCAACTCCTGATTGCCAATGGTACACCTTAACCAACCAATGATTTGAGAACATTAAGACAGGGGGGTAAAATTCCTCTTTTAATGAAAAACGGGAGGTTGCCTGAACGTTGTAATGAATGAAATCACAGGATGGTGCAGCTTTAAAACGTGCGGTTCGAATTGGATCACTGAGTCCCTCATCATCTGCAAAAACAGAGGGATTCCCGCTTCAGTTTGATGCACTTCTTCCATCGGGCAGCAGGATGGGGGCAGGTGGGGAGAGGGGACATAACCATGGCATTGTCACTTCATACTGAGCGTGGCTCGGTGAGAGGTTCCTGGGGCAGGTTGTCCTGGGTCTGTGCTGAGGGTCCCCGTCCCCGCCTCCCCCCCCCCCCCCCCCCCCCAGGCACAGTGAATATCTGAAAATTGGGATGGGGTCAGAGCCCGAGCCGGGAAAGGAACCCGCCAGACTTTCCTCAACCAATGTAAGTGGAGGGAAATGGGGAAATGCTCGATAATCCAATCATCGCCGTGCCCGGGTGATTCAGTGTGTTTGGGTGCAGACCGAGGGAAGCCTGCCCTCCTGTCTCAGAGTCAGAAGAGTGTGAGCACAGCCCCACTGCAGGACATAAGCACATAATCTAGGCTGTGCAGTACCTGGGGTGTGCCGTGTGCTGACACCCACTATCTGTCGGGTGTAGATGTGAAACCAAGGCACCCCCCCATCTGTTAAGTGTGCATTAAAGGTCCCACAGCACTTTTCTGAAGAAGAGCAGGTGGACTCCTGGTGTCCAAGACAACATTCGTCCCTCAACAAATACCACAAAAAACAGGCAAACTCTGCACAAAATGGCGCTCTCATTGACCTACGTAACAACACAATACATTTCAAAAGCAATTCCATTGGCTATGAACTACTGTGTGATGTTCTGAGGGTGTGAAAGGTGATATATAAATGCAAGCTCCTCCTTTACAGTATTTTGTTACTGTGTCTCTGTTACACCTATGGGGTGTTTTAATAAATGGCCCAGTAATTCCTGTCACAACGCATGAGTACGGTCAGGGTACTCACGTGTGTGACCGGAGGAATTGCCGGTTTTCAGCATGCACAGCGCATGCGCTGAAAACTGTCATTTCCTGTCCTCTGACCCAAGGGGTTAAGAGGCAGAACGCGTGCGACTACACAGGCAGCGCGGGCGCAGTGAAATTCCTTTTTTTTTTCAGAGTTGCCCGAGTGTAAAGGCCTCCGGTTTTTATGCGTGGAAAAACCAGACGTGAGTACTTAGTTTTACAGGTAAGTGAGCTTTTAGTACAATTTAGAATTTTTTTTTCCACAGGTTTATTATTTTTAAAGAATTTACAGTAAGGTAAGTTTAGTTTTAGACCATATTTTTAAATAAATTTTTTTTTTCAAAAAATTGATTAATTGTTTAAAACATTTTTTAAAACTTATTTATAGTTAATATAATCAGTGGGATGTTTAAAAAAAATTATTTAAAGTTTAGGTAGTGTTTTGGCAGCCCGTACTTTTCATGAGTTTGACAGTCTTTACTATCAATCCAATCAGTCAGTGCCAATCAGTGCTAGTCAGTGCCAGTCAGTGCTAGTCAGTGCTAGTCAGTGTCAGTCAGTGCTAGTCAGTGCCAGTCAGTACAAGTCAGTGCCAATCAGTGCTAGTCAGTGCCAATTGTTGTTAGTCAGTACTAGTCAGTATCACTTAGTGCTAGTCAGTGTCAGTCAGTGCTAGTCAGTGCCGCTTAGTGCCAGTCAGTGCCACGTAGTGCTTGTCAGTGCCAATCAGTGCTAGTCAGGGCCAGTCAGTGCTAGTCAGTGTCAGTCATGTGCTAGTCAGTGCCGCTTAGTGCTAGTCAGTGCAGGTCAGTACCAGTCAGTGCTAATCAGTGATAGTCAGTACTAGTCAGTGTCACTAAGTGCCAGTCAGTGTCACTTAGTGTAAGTCAGTGCTAGTCAGTGTCAATCAGTGCTAGTCAGTGTAACCTAGTGCTTGTCAGTGTCAGTCAGTGCTAGTCAGTGACAGTCAGTGCTAGTCAGCGTGTCAGTCAGTACTAGTCAATGCCACTTAGTGCTAGTCAGTGCAGGTCAGTACCAGTCAGTGCTAATCAGTGATAGTCAGTACTAGTCAGTGTCACTAAGTGCCAGTCAGTGTCACTTAATGTAAGTCAGTGCTAGTCAGTGTCAATCAGTGCTAGTCAGTGTCACTTAGTGCTTGTCAGTGTCAGTCAGTGCTAGTCAGTGACAGTCAGTGCTAGTCAGTGTGTCAGTCAGTACTAGTCAGTGCCACTTAGTGTTAGTCAATGCCAGTCAGTACTAGTCAGTGCCAGTCAGTGCCAGTCAGTGCTAGTCAGTGTCAGTCAGTGCTAGTCTGTGCCAATCAGTGCTAGTCAGTGCCAGTCAGTGCTAGTCAGTGCCAGTCAGTACTAGTCAGTGCCAATCAGTGCTAGTCAGTGCCAAACAGTGCTAGTCAGTGTCACTTAGTGCTAGTCAGTGCCAATCATTGCTAGACAGTGCCAGTCAGTGCTAGTCAGTGTCAGTCATGTGCTAGTCAGTGCCACTTACTGCTAGTCAGTGTCAGTCAGCACTAGTCAGTGCCAATCAGTGCTAGTCAGTGTCACTAAGTGCCAGTCAGTGTCACTTAGTGTCAGTCAGTGCTAGTCAGTGCCAATCAGTGCTAGTCAGTGCTAGTCAGTATCAGTAAGTACTAGTCAATGCTAGTCAGTGTCAGTCAGTGCTAGTCAGTGCCAATCAGTGCTAGTCAGTCCTAGTCAATGTCAGTCAGAGCCGGTCAGTGCCACTTACTACTAGTCAGTGCCAGACCGTGTCAGTCAGCACTAGTCAGTGCCAATCAGTGCTAGCCAGTCCTAGTCAGTGTCAGTCAGTGCTAGTCAGTGCCACTTACTGCTAGTCAGTGCCAGTCAGTGCTAGTCAGTGCTGCTCAGTGTCAGTCAGTGCTAGACTGTGCCAAACAGTGCTTGTCAGTGCTAAGCTGTGTCACTCAGTGCCGGTCAGTGCTAGTCAGGACTAGTCAGTGCCAATCAGTGCTAGTCAGTACCAGTCAGTGTCTCTCAGTGCCAGTCAGTGCTAGTCAGTGATAGTCAGTGCTAGGAAGTTCTGTGCAGTGTCAGTCAGTGCTAGACTGTGCCAATCAGTGCTAGTCAGTGCTAGTCAGTGTCACTCAGTGCCAGTCAGCGCCACTTATGTGCTAGTCAGTGCTAGTCAGTGTCAGTCAGTACTAGTCAGTGCCAATAAGTGCTAGTCAGGCTGGTCAGTGCTGGTCAGTGTCAGTCAGTGCTACTCAGTGCCAAACCGTGCTAGTCATTGCTAGTCAGTGTGAATCAGTGCAAGTCAGTGCTAGTCAGTGTCACTCAGTGCCAATCAGTGCCATTCAGTGTCACTCAGTGCCAGTCAGTGCTAATCAGTGCCAATCAGTGCTAGTCAGTGCTAATCAGTGCCACTTACTGCTAGTCAGTGCCAGTCAGTGTCAGTCAGTACTAGTCAGTGCCATTCAGTGCTAGTCAGTGTCAGTCAGTGCTAGTCAGTGCCACTTAGTGCTAGTCAGTGCAAGTCAGTGTCAGTCAGTACTAGTTAGTGCCAATCAGTGCTGGTCAGTGTCAGTCAGTGCTAGTCAGTGCCAATCAGTGCTAGTCAGTCCTAGTCAATGTCAGGCAGTGCTAATCAGTGCCACTTACTACTAGTCAGTGCCAGTCAGTGTCAGTCAGCACTAGCCAGTGCCAATCAATGCTAGTAAGTGTCAGGCAGTGCTAATCAGTGCCACATAGTACTAGTCAGTCCTAGTCAGTATCAGTCAGTACTAGTCAGTGCCAATCAGTGCCAGTCAGTGCCAATCAGTGCTAGTCACTGCTAATCAGTGTCACTTAGTGCAATCAGTGTCAGTCAGTACTAGTCAGCACCACTAACTGCTAGTCAGTTCCACTCATTGACAGTCAGTACTAGTCAGTGCCAATCAGTGTTAGTCAGTGCCAGTCAGTGTCAGTCAGTCCTAGTCAGTGTCAGTCAGTGCCACTTAGTGCTAGTCAGTGTCAGTCAGTACTAGCCAGTACCAATCAGTGCTAGTCAGGGCCAATCATTGCTAGTCAGTACTAGTCAGTGTCACTCAGTGCCAGTCAGTGTCACTTAGTGTTAGTCAGTGCTAGTCAGTGTCAGTCAGTAGCAGTCAGGGCCAATCAATGCTAGTCAGTGATAGTCAGTGTCACTTACTGCTAGTCAGTGCTAGTCAGTGTCAGTCAGTGCTAGTCTGTGTCAGCCAATGCTAGTCAGTGCCACTTAGTGCTAGTCAGTACTAGCCAGTGCCAATCAGTGCTAGTCAGGACAAATCATTGCTAGTCAATGCTAGTCAGTGCTTGTCAGTGCAACTTAGTGCTAGTCAGTGCCAACCAGTACTAATCAGTGCCAATCAGTGCTAGTCAGTGTCAGTCAGTGCTAGCCAGTGTCAGTCAGTAGTACTCAGTGCCACTTAGTGTAAGTCTGTGCCAGTCAGTACTAGTCAGTGCCTGTCAGTGTCACTTAGTGCAATCAGTGTCAGTCAGTGCTAGTCAGTGCCACTTACTGCTAGTCAGTTCTAATCATTGTCAGTCAGTGTCAGTCAGTGCCACTTAGTGCTAGTCAGTGCCAGTCAGTACAAGCTAGTACCAATCAGTGCTAGTCAGGGAAAATCATTGCAAGTCAGTACTAGTCAGTGCTAGTCAGTGCTAGTCAGTGTCACTTGGTGTTAGTCAGTGCTAGTCAGTGTCAGTCAGTAGTAGTCAGTGCCAATCAATGCTAGTCAGTGATAGTCAGTGTCACTTACTGCTAGTCAGTGCTAGTCAGTGTCAGTCAGTGCTAGTCTGTGTCAGTCAATGCTAGTCAGGGCCACTGAGTGCTAGTCAGTGCCAGTCAGTACTAGCCAGTGCCAATCAGTGCTAGTCAGGACCAATCATGGCTAGTCAGTACTAGTCAGTGTCACTCAGTGCCAGTCAGTGTCACTTAGTGTTAGTCAGTGCTAGTTAGTGTCAGTTAGTAGTAGTCAGTGCCAATCAATGCTAGTCAGTGCTTGGCAGTGTCACTTAGTGCTGGTCAGTGCTAGTTAGTCCTAGTCAGTGCAACTTAGTGATAGTCAGTGCCAACCAGTACTAATCAGTGCCAATCAGTGCTAGTCAGTGTCAGTCAGTGCTAGTCAATGTCAGTCAGTAGTACTCAGTGCCACTTAGTGTAAGTCTGTGCCAGTCAGTACCAGTCAGTGCCTGTCAGTGTCACTTAGTGCAATCAGTGTCAGTCAGTGCTAGTCAGTGCCACTTACTGCTAGTCAGTTCCAATCATTGTCAGTCAGTACTAGTCAGTGCCAATCAGTGTTAGTCAGTGCCAATCAGTGATAGTCAGTGCTCGTCAGTGCTAGCCAGTGACAGTCATAGAGTCATAGGGTCATAGAGTTATACAGCACAGAAAGAGGCCCTTCGGCCCATCGTGTCTGCGCCGACCATCAATCCCTGTCCAGTCTAATCCCATTTTCCAGCATTTGGTCCCTAGCCTTGTATGCAATGGCATTTCAAGTGCTCATCCAAATGCTTCTTGAATGTTATGAGGGTTCCTGCCTCTACCACCCTTTCAGGCAGTGAGTTCCAGATTCCAACCACCCTCTGGGTGAAAAAGTTCCTCCTCAAATCCCCTCCAAACCTCCTGCCCCTTACCTTGAATCTATGCCCCCTTGTTATTGACCCCCCTACTAAGGGGAAAAGTTCCTCTTTATCTACCCTATCTATGCCCCTCATCATTTTGTACACCTCAATCAGGTCCCCCCTCAGCCTTCTTTGCTCCAAGGAAAACAACCCCAGCCTGTTTAGTCTTTCTTCATAGCTGAGGCGCTCCATCCCAGGTAACATCCTGGTGAATCTTCTCTGCACCCTCTCCAAAGCAATCACATCCTTCCTATAGTGAGGCGACCAGAACTGCACACAGTACTCCAGCTGTGGCCTCACCAGCATTTTGTACAGCTCCATCATAACCTCCCTGCTCTTATATTCTATGCCTCGGCTAATGAAGGCAAGTATCCCATATGCCTTTTTAACCACCTTATCTACCTGTTCCACTGCCTTCAGGGATCTATGTACATGTACATCAAGGTCCCTCTGACCCTCTGTACTTCCTAGGGTCCTACCACTCATTGTGTATTCCCTTGCCTTATTTGTCCGTCCAAAATGCATCACCTCGCACTTTTCAGGGTTAAATTCCATTTGCCACTTTTCCGCCCATCTGACCAACCCGTTTATATCGTCCTGTAGCCTGAGGCTTTCCTCCTCGCAATTTACCACCCCACCAATTTTCGTGTCATCTGCAAACCTACTGATCATACCTTTTACATTCTCATCCAAATCATTTATGTAGATCACAAACAGCAAGGGTCCCAGCACCGATCCCTGAGGTACCCCACTGGACACAGGCTTCCAGTCACAAAAGCAACCTTCGACCATCACCCTCTGCCTCCTGCCACTCAGCCAGTTTAGGATCCAACGCGCCAAGGCACCCTGGATCCCATGGGCTCTTACCTTCTTGACCAGTCTCCTATGCGGGACTTTGTCAAAAGCTTTACTGAAATCCATGTAAACCACATCCACAGCATTTCCCTCATCCACACACCTAGTCACCCCCTCGAAAAATTCAATCAGATTGGTCAGACATGATTTACCCTTGACAAAGCCATGCTGACTATCCCCGATTAAACATGCCTCTCCAAGTGGAGACTAATTTTGTCCCTCAGTATTTTTTCCAATAATTTCCCTACCACAGATGTTGGGCTCACTGGCCTGTAATTCCCTGGTTTATCCCTGCTACCCTTCTTGAATAATGGTACTACGTTAGCTGTTCTCCAGTCCTCTGGTACATCCCCTGTGGCCAGAGAGATTCTGAAAATTTGTGTCAGAGCCCCTGCAATCTCCTCCTTTGCCTCACACAACAGCCTGGGATACATCTCGTCCGGGCCTGGGGATTTATCCACTTTTTGGCCTGCTAAAACCGCTAGTACCTCCTCCCTCTCGATGCTAATATGTTCAAGTATGTCACAGTCCCCTTGCCCAATTTCTATGTCTACATCGTCTCTCTCCATAGTGAACACAGATGCAAAAAATTCATTTAAAACCCCGCCTACATCATCTGGCTCTACACACAGATTGCCACTTTGGTCCCTAATGGGCCCTGCCCTTTCCCTGGTTATCCTCTTGCCCTTAATATACTTATAAAACATCTTAGGATTTTCCTTTATTTTGATCGCCAGTGTTATTTCATGGCCTCTCCTCGCCCTCCTAATTTCTTTTTTAAGTATGCCCCTGCACTTTTTATACTCCTCTAGGGCTTCCTCCGTCTTTAGTCTTTTGTAACTGCCAAAAGCCCCCCTTTTTCTCCGAATGCATTTTTGTATATCCCTTGTCATCCAAGGTTCCCTTTGCTTGTTGGTCCCACCCTTGACCTTTACAGGAACGTGTTGGCATTGTACTCTCTCTATTTCCCTTCTGAAAGTCTCCCATTGCTTTGATGTGGATTTTCCTATAAGTAGCTGCTCCCAGTCCACTTTGGCCAGATCCTGCCTTATCATATTAAAATCGGCCTTGCCCCAATTTAGAACCTTTATTTCCGGGCCGTCTTTGTCTTTTTCCATGACCACCTTAAATCTCACCGAATTATGGTCACTGTCGCCAAAATGCTCTCCTACTGACACTTCCACCACTTGCCCGGCTACATTCCCTAGAATTAGGTCCAGTACCGCCCCCTCTCTTGTAGGACTTTCTACATGTTGGCTCAAAAAGCTCTCCTGGATGCACTTTAAGAATTCTGCACCCTCTAAGCCTTTCACATTCTGACTATCCCAATTAATATTGGGGAAGTTGAAATCCCCCACTATTATTACCCTATTATTTTCGCACTTCTCTGAGATTTGCCTACATATCTGTTCCTCTATCTCCCCCTGACTGTTCGGGGGCCTATAGTACACTCCCAGCAAAGTGCTTGCCCCCTTTTTGTTTTTAAGTTCTACCCATATGGCCTCATTAGAGGAACCCGCTAATATATCATCCCTCCTTACAGCAGTAATTGATTCCTTAATTAATATTAAAACACCCCCTCCCCTTTTACACCCCCCTCTGCCAATCAGTGCTAATCAGTGCCATTCAGTGCTAGTCAGTGCTAGTCAGGGTCAGTCAGTGCTAGTCAGTGCTAGTCAGTGTCAGTCAGTGCTAATCAGTGCCAGTCAGTGCCAGTCAGTGTCAGTCAGTGCTAGCCAGTGCTAGTCAGAGTCAGTCAATGCTAGTCAGTGCCACTTAGTGCTCGTTAGTACCAGTCAGTACTAGGCAGTGCCAATCAGTGCTAGTCAGGGCCAATCATTGCTAGTCAGTAATAGTCAGTGTCACTCAGTGCCAGTCAGTGTCACTTAGTGTTAGTCAGGGCTAGTCAGTGTCAGTCAGTAGTAGTCAGTGCCAATCAATGCTAGTCAGTGATAATTAGTGTCACTTACTGCTAGTCATTGCTAGTCAGTGCTAGTCAGTGTCAGTCAGTGCTAGTCTGTGTCAGTCAATGCTAGTCAGTGTCACATAGTGCTAGTCAGTGCCAGTCAGTACTAGCCAGTGCCAATCAGTGCTAGTCAGGCCAAACATTGCTAGTCAGTACTAGTCAGTGTCGCTCAGTGCCAGTCAGTGTCACTTAGTGTTAGTCAGTGCTAGTCAGTGTCAGTTAGTAGTAGTCAGTGCCAATCAATGCTAGTCAGTGCTTGTCAGTGTCACTTAGTGCTGGTCAGTGCTAGTTAGTCCTAGTCAGTGCAACTTAGCGCTAGTCAGTGCCAACCAGTACTAATCAGTGCCAATCAGTGCTAGTCAGTGTCAGTCAGTGCTAGTCAGTGTCAGTCAGTAGTACTCAGTGCCACTTAGTGTAAGTCTGTGCCAGTCAGTACTAGTCATTGCCTGTCAGTGTCACTTAGTGCAATCAGTGTCAGTCAGTGCTAGTCAGTGCCACTTACTGCTAGTCAGTTCCAATCATTGTCAGTCAGTACTAGTCAGTGATAGTCAGTGCTAGTCAGTGACAGTCAGTGCCAATCAGTGCTAGTCAGTGCCAGTCAGTGCTAGTCAGTGTCAGTCAGTGCTAGTCAGTGCCACTTACTGCCAGTCAGTGGTAGTCAGTGTCAGTCAGTGCTAGTCAGTGCCACTTACTGCCAGTCAGTGCTAGTCAGTGTCAGTCAGTGCTAGTCAGTGCCATTTACTGCTAGTCAGTTCCAATCATTGTAAGTTAGTACTAGTCAGTGCCAATCTGTGTAGTCAGTGCCAATCAGTGATAGTCAGTGCTCATCAGTGCTAGTCAGTGACAGTCAGTGCCAATCAGTGCTAGTCAGTGACAGTCAGTGCTAGTCAGTGCTAGTCAGTGTCTGTCAGTGCTAGTCAGTGCCACTTACTGCTAGATAGTTCCAATCATTGTCAGTCAGTACTAGTCAGTACCAATCAGTGTTAGTCAGTGCTCATCAGTGCTAGTCAGTGACAGTCAGTGCCAATCAGTGCTAGTCAGTGCCAGTCAGTGCTAGTCAGTGCCAGTCAGTGCTAGTCAGTGCTAGTCAGTGTCAGTCAGTGCTAGTCAGTGCCACTTACTGCCAGTCAGTGCTAGTCAGTGTCAGTCAGTGCTAGTCACTGTCAGTCAGTGCCACTTATGGTTAGTCAGTGCTAGTCAGTGTCAGTCAGTGATAGTCAGTGCTAGTAAATGTCAGTCAGTGCTAGTCAGTGCCACTTAGTGCAGGTCAGTGCCAGTCATAGTCAATCAATACTAGTCAGTGCTAATCAGTGCTAGTCAGTGCCAATCAGTGCTAGTCAGTCATAGTCAGTGTCAGTCAGTGCTAGACATTGCCATGTACTGCTAGTCAGTGCCAGTCAGTGTCATACAGTACTAGTCAGCGCCAATCAGTTCTAGTCAGTACTAGTCTGTGTCACTCAGTGTCAGTCAGTGCTAGTCAGTGCTAGTCAGTTTCAGTTAATGCTAGTCAATGCCAATCAGTACTAGTCAGTGCTAGTCAGGACATTCGGTGCTGGTCAGTGCTAGTCAGTGTCACTCAGTGCCGGTCAGTGCTAGTCAGTGCTAGTCAGTGTCAGTCAGTGCCACTCAGTGCTAGTCAGTGCCAGTCAGTGTCAGTCAGTACTAGTCAGTGCCAATCAATGCTAGTCAGTGCCAATCAGTGATAGTCATTGTAAGTCAGTGCCAGCCAATGTCAGTCAGTAGTAGTCAGCGCCAATCAGTGCTAGTCAGTGCCAATCAGTCATAGTCAGTGCTAGTCAGTGTCAGTCAATTCTAGTCAGTGCCAGTCAGTGCTAGTCAGTGCCAATCAATGCTAGTCAGTGTCACTCAGTGTCAGTCAGTGCCACTTAGTGTTAGTCAGTGCTAGTCAGTGCCAATCAGTACTAGTCAGTACCAATCAGTGCTAGTCAGTGCTAGTCAGTGTCAGTCAGTGCCAGTCAGTGTCAGTCAGTACTAGTCAGTGCCAATCAGTGCTCGTCAGTGCCAATCTGTGCTAGTCAGTGTCAGCCAGTACTAGTCAGTGCCAATCAGTGATGGCAGTGTCAGTCAGTGCTAGTCAGTGCCACTTAGTGCTAGTCAGTGCCAGTCAGTGTCAGTCAGTACTAGTCAGTGCCAATCAGTGCTAGCCAGTACTAGTCAGTGCCATTCAGTGCCAATAATTATTCTCACACTTATTTGCATTGCTTTGATTGATATAGATATCCATTCTGAGTAATCAAGATGAAACCATAAATGTGGATCTAAAGTTTGATTTGAACAAGTCTAGTTCCTTTGTGAGGGAGCGGCTTTGCCTGTCCACCATAGGCTGGGACAAACACTCATGCCACCAGTGATCACAGGCCCAGCACATGTAATGATATCAGCAAATAGAGATGGTATTTGCCTGTTCGATTATGATGCCTGAATAGCATGATTACATGTATTGATTGCTTGTGCCTGACCAGCAGAAGGCATGTGACCAAGAGAAGCAAGGCAGTTAGTTTAGTTTCGGTTTTGTTCTAGATGCATCACAGCATCGTGTCTCCTGTAAAAGCTGTATAAAAGAGTTGAACAGACTTTAGATTAAAACTCATTCTCTTTCATAAATCTCTCATCATTGAACCCACAAAGAAATCAATACATGGTGTCAGAAGTGGCTGAAAGAGATGAAGAGAAAAAATTTGAAGATAAATCAGCTCTCCACAAATTAGCAAGCCAAAAGAGAACATCGTTGCTTACCATTGGAGAATAGCTAATGAAGTGAAAAATGGAAGGTTTACTCCCACCGGCGATGCTTCAGATGACAGGTAATGTGGCTCAAAATTGGAGAAGGTTCAAACAACGTGTGGGGTTGTATTTATCAGCAATCGGAGCTGACGAGAAAAGTAATGAAATCGTCACTGTTCTTACATGTCGTGGGTGATGAAGCGCTGGAGGTGTATAATAACTTCACATTTGCTGATGATGGAGACAAAATGAAGCTAGATAAAATAATGGAACAATTTGAGGCCTACTGCATACCTAAACGTAACGTGACGGTTGAGAGGCACAGATTTTTCACATGTGTACAGAAAACGGGTGAGACTATTGATCAGTATGTGACTAAACTGAGAAACAGAAGCAAATCGTGTGAATTTGGGGGACTGGCAGACTCGCTGATAAAAGACAGACTGGTGTGTGGTATTCCAGATAATGGTCTAAGGGAAAGACTGCTAAGAGAGCAAGATCTAGACCTGGGAAAAGCCATAGCACTGTGTAGGGCTACAGAGACTGTGAAGTTGCAGGCAAAGGAGCTGTTCAGTGACAATAGCTGCAACGTGGATGCAGTGAGAATGAATGGACACAAACCGTTTAACAAAAAGAGCGCCAATGTGAAAGAAGAGGCGTGGCCAGCGAACGAAAATGAAAGGGACAATCGAAAGTCATGTAGTCGATGCGGTACACAGCATCAACCAAAAAAGTGTCCAGCATATGGTAAAAAATGCAATCGTTGCAACAAGAACAACCATTATGCCCGTTGCTCTAAGAACCAAATGCAACAAAGCAAGGTCCATGCAGTAGATGAAAGCGGCATAGAGGAGTTCTATGTAGATGTTGTGTCTGAAAACAAAAAAGAAGAAAGAGACTGGATGTTGACACTAAAAGTGAATGACATACACATTCCATTTAAATTGGATACTGGAGCACAAGTTAATGTGATATCAGAGACTGATTTTAAGAAAATTAGACCCAGACCAAAGATACATGGAATAAAAGTGAAAGTGACAGGATACTCAGGTACTGATATACCAGTGAAAGGAAGATGCATTGTCAAAGTAACACACAAGGACAGAGAGCACACGCTAGCATTAATCGTGGTGCCAAAGGATGTGCAAGCCATACTAGGTTTAAAAGCCTGTGAGAGACTGAACCTGGTAAAGAGAGTCCTCGTTGTGGAAAGTGAAGGAGAGACAGTCTATGATGAACTCATGAAAGAGTACAACGACCTATTTAAGGGTCTAGGCTGCATTCCAGGAGAACACACGATCAGAGTAGGTAAAAGTATGACACCGGTCATACATCCATGCAGAAAAGTTCCGTTTGCTCTTCAAAAGCAACTGAAGGCAGAGTTGGACAGGATGGAAAGCCTGAACGTGATTCAGAAGATAGATGAGCCAACTGAGTGGGTGAGTTCCCTCGTCGTAGTGGACAAAAAGAATGGAAAGCTCAGAATTTGCCTGGATCCAAGAGATCTAAACAGAGCAATAAAGAGAGAGCACTTCAAGCTTCCTACACGTGAGGAAATCATGGCACAGTTTGCAAATGCAAAATATTTCAGCAAGTTAGATGCATCATCAGGATTTTGGCAGATGAAGCTGGACGAAGCAAGTTCAAGACTGTGCACGTTCAACAGTCCATTTGGCAGATACAGATTCCTAAGGTTACCATTTGGCATTGCCTCAGCTCCTGAAGTGTATCACAAGACTATCCATATGATCTATGAGCACCTGGAGGGAGTTGATACATCAATGGATGATATCATAGTATGGGGAACCACGAGAACTGAGCATGACGAGAGACTGAAAAAAGTGCTGGAAACAACAAGGAAAACAAACCTGAAGCTGAATAGAGAGAAATGCCAGCTCGGGGTGACAGAACTGACATTCGTGGGAGATATCCTTCGCAGTGAGGGCATCAGACCAGATCCCAGAAAGGTGTCCGCCATTGAGAATATGCCAAAGCCACAATGCAAAAAGGACGTGCAGAGGTTTAATGGAATGATCAACTACATGGGTAAATTCATATCCAACCTCTCAGAAAAGATGGCGCCACTGAGAAGACTAACTGAAAAGAACATAGAATGGGAATGGAATCATGAGCATGAGAAGTCATGGAGCGATCTAAAGAAACTGCTCACAGAGGAACCAGTTCTGAGGTTTTATGACCCAGCGAGACCCATCAAGATATCATCAGATGCATCACAGAGTGGGCTCGGTGCCGTTCTTCTGCAACAATATGACTACTGGCAACCTATTGCATATGCATCGCGCTCAATGACAGACGCGGAGACGCGATATGCTCAAATAGAAAAGGAGCTGCTCAGCATCACATACGCCTGTGAAAGATTTCACCAGTTTGTGGCAGGACAAGCAATCAGTGTAGAGACTGACCATAAGCCCTTGATTGCATTGTTCCAAAAGCCACTAAATAGCTGTCCGCTTAGAATACAAAGAATGATGATCAGGCTGCAACGCTATACACTGAATGTTGCGTACACACCGGGTAAGCTGATGTATACAGCAGACACGTTGTCCAGAGCTGTAGACCCAAGTGCAAACACCACAATGGATGACAAAGTGAACGCCTACGTGGACATGATCACAAGTGCACTGCCCATAGCAGATGCAAAAATGGAGCTCATAAAGACTGAGACAAACAAAGATGAAACAATGAGACGATTGAGAAAAAGCATCTTGGATGGATGGCCCAACATGAAGCAAGACTGCTCACCTGACATGGCAGAGTACTGGAACTGCAGGGCGGAACTATCAGTGGTCGAAGACATCATCTACAAAGGAAGTAAAATAGTTATCCCAAAGAGTCTGAGAAGAGAGATGCTAAAAAAGATCCATGGAGGACATCTGGGAATCGAAAAGTGTAAGAAAAGAGCACGAGAGGTGATGTACTGGCAACGAATCAACCAAGATGTGACAAATGAGGTGTCAAACTGCACAATATGCCTGAAATATCAAGCAAGCAATCCGGTAGAACCACTAAAGCCACACCCAGCACCAGACAGACCTTACCAGAAGGTAGGCGCTGACCTATTCGCATGTCAAGGGAAGGACTATCTTGTAGTCACAGACTATTACTCCCTGTATTCAGAGGTTTGTAGACTGCACACCATCACTGCAGATGCTGTGATAACATGTATGAAAGCCATATTCTCCAGACATGGCGTGGCAAGCGAGGTCTTCACAGACAACGGACCCCAGTTTTACAATGCAAGTTTCCGACACTTTGCCAAAGAGTGGGACTTTGTCCACACAACGTCAAGTCCTCACTTTCCACAGTCCAATGGACTAGTGGAAAAATCGGTCCAGACAGTGAAAAGACTGATGTACAAGGCAAAAGACAGTGGAACTGACTTCTACCAGAGCATGCTTGTATACCGCACAACGCCGCTCGAGTGTGCTATGTCACCAGCCCACCTCCTGATGGGACGTCGGCTAAGGTCAAACCTACCCATCCCGGAGAACCTCCTGAAAACAAAAGAGGGGGAGAAAGTGAGGAAGTTCAAAGCACAACAGAAAGAAAAGCAAAAGTACTACTATGACAGAGGAACACAAAACCTACCTGAACTCCACACTGGTGACCAAATAAGGTTAAAAGACAAAACAAACACATGGACTCAGAAGGGAACTGTCCTGAGTGAAGTTCAACCAAGATCATACACCATTCAGACAGATGAGGGTGCTGTTCTGAGAAGAAATCATCGAGATCTTCTCATGGGACCAGCCACAGCAGGTCAAGAGACTGATACTGTTGAACAACCTGATCACACAGCTGAGAACACATCATCTGAGGCAACAACTCAGATTCAAGGACAATCAATCAGAAAATCCTCAAGACACGTGAAGCCTCCTGAGAGACTCATTGAGCAAATTTAAGGACTATTGTTATAGAAGGAAGTAATGTTATCTTATTCTTTCTTCAAGTTCTAGTGTATTGACACATTTCATGTGAACACACAAAGCAAGGTTAAAAAACCTTGATCATGATAATGATAATGTAAGTTCATTAAGTGTTACAGTTAAAATGCAGATTAATACAAAGAAAACATGTTGTTAGTTAAAAGTAAAATACTTTTGTTTTAAGAAAAGGAGATGTAATGATATCAGCAAATAGAGATGGTATTTGCCTGTTCGATTATGATGCCTTAATAGCATGATTGCATGTATTGATTGCTTGTGCCTGACCAGCAGAGGGCATGTGACCGAGAGAAGCAAGGCAGTTAGTTTAGTTTCGATTTCATTCTAGATGCATCACAGCATCGTGTCTCCTGTAAAAGCTGTATAAAAGAGTTGAACAGACTTTAGATTAAAACTCATTCTCTTTCATAAATGTCTCATCATTGAACCCACAAAGAAATCAATACAGCACACACTCTGTAACCAGGCCATTACACTGCCAGGCCTCCGACATATTATTAGTCCATGAGCCCACCAGTGATCAGACACCGCCCCACTCCCCAGACCTCCAGGCTCAGTTAGTCCTCACTGGGAATCATCGACACAGCCATCTAAACCAGCACTACTTAAAAGCAAATCACTTTTCAGTCTGTTGCTGAAACAAAGACACAAAACATTTGGCAGGACAAAATAGGCCTGGATTTTCTCTTCTGTTTTTGGTCATTATTCAAACGGAGGTTCGGAATGAGGTGGGATCTGTCACTTTAATCCCCGCCCATTCTTCACCATCATGTCTGGAAAATGGTGCGGCATTTTTGATCGGACGTAGTCAGAGGTGGCAGCAATGGCACGGCAATGTCACACACCCCACTTTGCATCATTACTGCCCCCGGTGCACCCAGTCATGGGCTGTCTGCTGCAGGAAGACAGAAGTGACATTAAAGGCATTGCCGAAAGCTAGGCTTCGAATCTCCTTGGACCTGCTCCTGCTCTAACTTCCCCGGAACTGCAGTCGAGACCCTGGGGGCAATTTTAATCTAACTCGCTGGGCGGGAACCGTACGGATCAGATGGAACGTTGGTGTTACACCCCACCCGATTTCACTCTCCATTGATACTAACGGAGAGTAATATTGGGCGGGATGTAAAACCAGCGTTCGCCCGATCCTGTAGTTTCCCTCCCTTAAAATTGTCTCCCTTGTTTACCTGTGTAAATGGAGTTTCACCGTACCTCAGGTGAAGTTCTGAGCGGGAGAAACACTAAATAAATTGGCGGCCTTTATCGCTCACATGGTTTATGTATTTTAAAAATAATTTTGGCAGTTGATAACTGTTTAGCCTCTACCTTTGTACCTTTCGCTGTGGGGCTGCCGTTTACCCTACTCATCACCCCATTGAACAGAGGACTCGGTGAGTTTCCCAGTGTCATAACTCGCCACATCATTGGCATGCTGAAGGGCCACCAGGTGGCTGCTCCAAGGATTGTGGTTGTGTGCAGCACACTGCCCAACTCGACCTCACTAAGGTTCATAATGGAGGCTTCAGAGGAGGGAAGCACCCAGGGGCATTGAGGAACAGCAACAGCCTGCAGAGGATGTGGACAACACATTGGCAGCTGACAGAAATATTTGTACCATTCTCATACAGGAGACCTTCTCTGAACTATGCTATTTCTCGAGTCGACATATTCCCCCTTTCCTATGGAGATACCATCGTCTACAGAATCTTCTCTGTGCTCCAAGAATCACAAAGCTTCCATTCACGTGACCAATGAAAGCAACTTTCACATCTTTCCAAAACAAGGTCTGCGCACACACCTTTACAGGTACTGTGATTTTGTTACCACACCACACTTTGTGTATGCCTAGTGCAAATTACTACGGTGCTTACCCTTGGGGCCAGCAAATGAAATAAGACTCTTAACCCTAACCTGGATGCTACTTGAGTTGTAGAAGTACGTGACGGGGATGAATGCGGCATGTCAAGAGGAACATCTAGGAACGATGGTGATCCTGGTCCCACAGCAGCTAAGCGTTGAGATGGACCTGCGACCAGCTTGAGCTGCTGCATGTGCAGCCTCACTCTGCCTTCTTTGTGTCACATGCCCAGGCATCAGGTGGGGGGGGGCAGTGGAAGGGCACACATGCAGTACTATCCCGAGAGACAGCACCATTATCTGAATGCCATCCTGACGTGGCACCAGCCCGGGTTACAGGCAATGCATTGTCACTGATCTGGAGGAAAGCAGGCCCAATGGTCCCAAGGACAGCAGTGAAGACTTTATAATGATGTTTCTCTGCAATTGGTAACCAAACCTGTCCAAACTTGTGGTGCTGCACTATTTCCGGACCTCAATCGGGTGGGCTCCCAATGAGAGGCATTGCCAACACATGAAACCCGCTAGAACTGTGCAAATGCCACTGATGCCAGAAACTATGGCAGGTTCAATGCCAGTGGCATCAAGTGGGGAAAAAGGCCCATGGTGCCACCTCTTGAAAGGACAACACTCCATTGAAAATCCAGGCAAAAACGTCTTGTCCCTTTGAAATGCATGCTGAAAATTATTAATCTATAATAGATTTATTATGAACTTAAATGTTTAGCCTCTTCACTGGTTCTATGTTAGTCTCACCTCCTAAATTAATGACACTGCCATGCCTACAGTAGAGTGGGGCACTTCAAGTTGGCGATTGGATCTCAGATATCTAAATACAATCCCCTAACTACCCCAGTGACTAAGGGGGAGAAATTCGGTGTCGCCCCATTTGGGGCGCAATTATCGGCCGGGCGCAAAGCTTAGCGCCTGGCGCTAATTATCGCCTCCGACTGCAAACTTGACTTCTATCGCCCCTGGAGGTGATTGGAGCGCTAAATCAGGCGCTTCACACCTCTCTTAAGGTGCTAATGCCGAGGAGCGAGGCGCTACCTCAGAGCGCTGGCAAAGCTCATGTGATGTCAGTCAGCAATGGAACACAGACACACTGGCGCCGGCCAGTTCTTAAAGGGGAGGGTCAATCTTGCTCTCCATCCACATCCTGCTCATTGCAGCCTTGAATCTCGGCCTGGAGAGACCTGTACATCAAATCTGCTGGAAAGAACAATGGAGAGGCCCAGGGAAAGAGCTCAGAGTGCAGCCCCCATTGTCTCTTCTAAATCGATGCAAGGAAGATCAAATCAAAATGAACCTGCAAAGTACTGTTCAGTACCCAAAACTCCTTCACACAGCGTTGAATCTCTCCAGAAGTCTCTCTCTCTCTCACTCAGAATGCGTGGTGCAAAAATGTCACCGACAAGAAAAGGCAGGAAGCAGTCGCCTTTAAATAGCGCTCCCCCAGTCCCTTTCTGACTGCAAAACACTCCCCTCAACCTGTCATTGCTAGTGGCAGGTGGTAAGGCAGGGGGCGCCACTCAATATCCGGTCCGGGGCATGGCACACTCGACTGACGTCACAATCTGCAGGCACAGGAGATCGTGGTGGTAGTGTTTAGCGCTGCTGCAAAATGTCTGGTCAATTTCGCGAGCGGCGCAAACATCACCGCGCCCGGGCGCTAGTTGCTTAACGCCCCATTAGCGCCCTCTTAGGGCGCTAACGGGAGGCAAAAACTGTTAAATCTGTGAGTTGTTCAAGTAATTAATACTCAGACTTAATCAGTAACAATAAAACAGGTCTTTACTGGTTGGAGGTAGGGACTATACGTAGGTCTTTACTTCATGCCCACAGGCTGGAACTGAGGGGGATCAGTACCCACAGTACTATTTATACCCCTATGGCCAGGAGTGGTACTGCGTATCACTACGCCCAACAAGTAGTGCAGTCCTGTCCATAGGTTCAAAGTAGCACACATATTACATACACAACATTCCTCCCTTCCTAGCTTTACAGTCATCTCCCCATTTAACATAACGTAATAACATATATACATATATAACTTCAGGTTTACATAACAGAATAACATAGATAACTTCATGTCAAAACAGATCACAGATTCAGTCTCTGCGGAAAACAGTTCACAGATTCAATCTCTGTGGTGGAGTCGGTTCACGTTGCTGGAGTGACTCATTCAATAGTCCTTCCATGGATTTAACAGTTTGAACTTCCGAACTGAATTGGCTCCGTTCGGAGGGACCACGTGTGTGATCTGGTAGAGGTAATAATGGTTCAGATGGGTCATCTTCTGTTTCGACTTTTCCTTTTCTGCTTCTTGGAGACTCTCTGGGCTCCACTGTCAGCTGCCAGCTGCATGCGCAGTTCCTCCTTCTCTCCCTCCTTTTTCCGTAGTAGAGCCACCTTCTCCCGATGTTCCGTAGACTTTCGGTGCTCCTCCATGATTTCTGTATGGTGGGAGTCGAAGTTACAAGTTTGGCAGGACAGGACATAGTAATATTCGGTGTCGTCCTGATCTAGGCCAGCGAGAGGGTCTTCTATTTCCTCCATACCCAGCTGGGCGTTAGCCAGCTTTTGTTCTAAGTGCTGTTGTAGTTTGAAATAGAGTTGAGTTCGAGCCCGGTGTCCCTCAGAAATGGGCACATCAGTAGACTTGCCAGACTCAGAATCCACAGTTAAACTATGTTGTTGTTGCTCAGTGGAATTCTGTGCTGAAACTTTGTCTTTTGCACCTGAGTTGGGCTTACCATCATCCGTTCCAGAGTCTGGGCCGACTATCTTCACCGAGTTCTCACTCGTTATTGTTTGTAGGAAATGCCAGTCCATATT
This sequence comes from Somniosus microcephalus, assembly GCF_052327205.1. Taxonomy (NCBI): domain Eukaryota; kingdom Metazoa; phylum Chordata; class Chondrichthyes; order Squaliformes; family Somniosidae; genus Somniosus; species Somniosus microcephalus. The sequence goes on along the minus strand of NC_141012.1, from coordinate 49,790,816 downwards.
CATTTTCCTAATCCACTCCCGTCCTAGTAGTGGAGAACCTCCTTCAGATATCACATATAAGTCCATTATTTGACTGTCTTCGCCCTTGTGGACCACTGCAACCTCTATTTTCCCGATGGGGTACACTCTTTGCCCCGTGTATGTTTTCAATATAATCCCCGTATCCTGTAGGGGAACATGTTGGAATAACTTTCCGTAATCTTTCTTATTTATGACCGTCAATGCCGATCCAGTGTCCAATTCCAGTTTTACTTGGACTCCTTCTATCTGAAGAGTGACCCAAATTGTCTGGAGGTCTGCACCCTTACCAGCATTCAGTACTCTTAAGCTAGCCAGTTCATTACTGCTAGCGTCTGAATCGGACTCCTGTTCGGTCACCTTGTGTACCTTTGCATATTTTCCTTGCGGTGACTTCTTGTTGCTGGTCTTCTTCCCTGACCTGCATACTCTAGCTATATGTCCAAGCCTACCACAAGTTCTACATTCTTGGTTTTTAAACCAACACTGGTTCTGATCATGCGTTGTCTTTCCACAACGATAACATTTGCCAGAACTCACACCCAATTTGTGTGCACTGAGCTCCGGTGACCGTAGCTGCATTACTGCCGTGCCTCTCGCTGCGGCTTCGTGTGCTGCTGCCATAGTGACCGCCTTCTCAAGCGTCAGCTCATTCTCCTCGAGCAGTCGCTTTTGTGTATCCTGTTTAAATAAACCACACATAAATTTGTCTCGAAGTGCCTCTGTCAGTCCCGTTCCAAACTGGCAATATTTCGCTAATTTACGCAATTCCAGCAAATAATCAGCATTGCTTTCATGCTGTAGCTGCCTTCTGTCATAAAATTTAAATCGTTCCGCTAGCATCAGCGGCGTGGGGTTTAGATGATCTTTCAGGACAGTAACAATCTCATCGAACGTCTTATCCGCCGGTTCATCTGGTGATAACAGGTGTTTCAATTGCCCGTATGTCTTCGCACCCATTAAATTTAATAATGTTAGAGCTTTATCTTGGTCACGAGTTTTATTGGCCTTACAATAACTTTTTACTCTTTCAACATATATGGCCCAATCTTCGAGGTCACTATCAAAGGTGCTAATATTCCCGTGTTTAGGCATTGTAGATTTGCAATTTCTCAGATTTTCTTTTCTTTACTTGTTATCAAAGATGGCGGCTTCCCGCTCTTGCCGTCGTCCTCCGCCCACAAAATGGCGGTTTTCCCGCGCTTGGCGGTCTTCACCCGTCCCCCGACGCCGTCTCCCTTCAGCCCTCGAGTGCGGCCCTTATCTTCGCCGCGATCGCCCGAGTGCTGCCCTTATCAGCGGATGCGATCGCTGGATCGCGAAGTGGCTCCCGACCGAAGCGGCTCTTGCTCGCTCCCTCCCGGGCTCTGGCTTACCCGCTCGCGCGTTTCACCGCGGCTCTTATCAGGGATTGCGATCGCCCTTATCTTCTCCAACTTCCCCAGCCCTCTCTTTGCAGCCAACACTGCACGGCTTACCCCACCACCTAGGTTGAACAAGGAAACTGCAGAAAGACTTCTGTCAGTCGCTGGAAGCTGTCAGTCGCTGATGGAGGCTTCAGAGTCCTAAAGCCTGTCGCTTCTAGTGGGGTGGTGATGTTTGAAACCTCTCTTCAACTGCCGCAGGGTAAGAACCTGACTCGTCGCCAGTGTTAAGTCTGTGAGTTGTTCAAGTAATTAATACTCAGACTTAATCAGTAACAATAAAACAGGTCTTTACTGGTTGGAGGTAGGGACTATACGTAGGTCTTTACTTCCTGCCCACAGGCTGGAACTGAGGGGGATCAGTACCCACAGTACTATTTATACCCCTATGGCCAGGAGTGGTACTGCGTATCACTACGCCCAACAAGTAGTGCAGTCCTGTCCATAGGTTCAAAGTAGCACACATATTACATACACAACAAAAACCAACCGGATTTTCCCCCCTAAGGCTACCGACCATAGAGCACATATACCAGAAACACTGTTTACGGAGGTCACGGTCCATCATCAAAGACCCTACCCACCCCAGCCACAGTCTGTTCGCCCTCCTGCCATCTGGGAGACGCTACAGATGCATTCGCACCCGTACGACCAGATTTAGGAACAGCTTCTTTCCCAGGGCTGTCATCCTACTGAACTCCACAAATAAACTCTAAAGCCTGCACATCTGCCAATGCACTTTATTATGGTTATGTTTATGTTAATGTATTACAAGCCAAATGTATGTTGAATGTTTAAATATCTTAATCTAAATGTACACTCTTGGGAGCCGCAAGCCTACATTTCGTTGTACTGCACTTGTGCACTAACAATGACAATAAAAGTTGATTTGATTTGATTCGATTTATAGAACATAAGAACATAATAACTTCAAGCAACAGGAAAAGGCTATTAATTAAGTGTCAATTGCCTCAGTTGGTAGCACTCTTGTTTCTGTGTCAGAAGGTTTCAGCTTTAAACCCAAGTCTTTCTGTATGAGGACTTAAGTACAGAATCTAGCCTGTGGTTCAGTGCAGTACTGAGCTCATGCTTCTTTGTCAGAAATACTGCTTTTTAAATGAAGCCCTGGCCAGTTGGATATAACGATCCCATTGTTTGAAGAAATAAGCTTGCCCACTCTCCTGGCAAACATTCCACCCTCAGCTAACACCAACAAAAACAGATTCAATCATCCTGCTTTCTGCTACATCTGCCCTTGGAGTACTGGGTCCAGTTTTGGCCACCAGCATTGATGAAGATGACCAAAAGTTCAGTTAAACAGGTAAGTTTTAAGGAGCATCTTCAAGGAGGAGAGAGAGAGGATGATACCTAGCATTATGAGGATTAGTCTTCAAGAGTTAGCGACAATAGCTTTAGAGAAACAGAAACAGAAGGGATATAATTGATGTTTCTTGAATGACAAGAGATTGGATTAGTCTGGTTCGATAGATTGTTTGAACTGGATAGAGGTTTGGAATGAAATTTTCCAGAGTTTTTCCTCAATTTGCCACCTTTTTAATGCATTTTTACTTCTCCCGGGAGATTGCATGGTTAGAGGTGGGTAAATGGTTTACACTGTGGTTGGATGGGGAGAACTTGATTGTCCTCATACAAAAATAAAGATCCTGCATTTATATAGTGCCTTTCACATCCTCAGGACATCCCAAAACACTTCGCAGCCAATGAAGTACATCAACAACAACTTGCATTTGTATAGCGCCTTTAACATAGTAAAACGTCCCAAGGCGTTTCACTGGAGCGTTAACAAACAAAATTTAACACCGAGCCACATAAGGAGATATTAGGACAAATGACCAAAAGCTTGGTCAGAGAAGTAGGTTTTAAGGGGTGCCTTACAGGAGGAGAGAGGTGTAGAGAGGCGGAGAGGTTTAGGGAGGGAATTCCAGAGCTTAGGGCCTTGGCAGCTGATGGTGGCATGATTAAAATAGGGGATGTGCAAGAGGCCAGAATTGGAGGAGCGCAGAGATTTCGGAGGGTTGTAGGGCTGGAGGAGGTTACAGAGATAGGGAGGGGCGAGGCCATGGAGGGATTTGAAATCAAGGATGAGAATTTTAAAATTAAGGAGTTGCCAGAGTGAGAGCCAATGTAGGTCAGTGAGCACAAGGGCGATGGGCGAATGGGACTTGGTGCGAGTTAGGGTATGGGCAGCAGTTTTGGATGAGCTCAGGTTAATGAAGGGTGGAAGCTGGGAGGCCGGCCAAGAGAGCAGTGGAATAGCCAAGTCTAGAGGTAACAAAGGCATGGATGAGGATTTCAGCAGCAGATGACCTCAGGCTGAGGCTGAGGCAGAGATGGGTGATGTTACGGAGGTGGAAATAGATGGTCTTGGTGATGGTGTGGTTATGTGGTTGGAAGCTCATCTCGGATCAAATATGGCACCAAGGTTGCAAATGATCAGGTTCAGCCTCAGACAGTTGCCAGGGAGATGGATGCAGTCGGTGGCGAGGGAACGGAGTCTGTGGCGGGGAACGAAGACAATGGCTTCAGTTTTCCCCATATTTCGTTGGAGAAAATTTCTGCTCATGCAATACTGGATGACAATTTATAGACAGTGGAGTACTTTTGAAGTGTGGTCATTGTGGTTATGTAGGCAAACACATTTGCATACAGCATGGTCCCAGAAGCAGCATCGAAATAATCTGTTTTTGGTGATGTTGGTTGAGGGAGGAATGTTGGCCAGAATAGCAGCAGAACACCCCTGCCCATCTTCAAATCATGCCATGGGGGGAATTATTCGGGGGTCAGCGGACGCGTTTGGTGGCAGGTCGGGTGGCCGCCTCCACGCTAGTCTCCCAGATGTTGGGTCTGTCATCACTGAACAGACCCGACACCAAGCGGCAGGGGAGGCAATTTAAATCATTAAGAGGCAATTAAATAGTATTTTCAGCTCACCTTTAGATTTTAAGGAGGAGAAATTTGGTATCGCCACGTTTGGGGCGCAATTATCGGCCGGGCGCAAAGTTTAGCGCCTGGCGCTAATTATCATCTCTGACTGCAAACTTGGCTTCTATCACCCCTGGAGGTGATTGGAGCGCTAAATCAGGCGCTACACATCTCTCTTAAGGCGCTAACGCCGAGGAGCGAGGCGCTACCTCAGAGCACTGGCGACGCTCATGTGATGTCAGTTAGCAATGGAATAGAAACACTGGCGTCAGCCAATTCTTAAAGGGGATGGTCGATCTTGCTCTCCAGCCACAATCTGCTCATTGCAGCCTTGAATCTCGGCCTGGAGAGACCTAAACTTGAATTCTGCTGCAAAGAAGAATGGAGAGGCCCAGGGAAGGAGCTCAGCGGTTCAGCGACTGAGCCTTGGTGGCTCTGCTTGGCGCAGTGGAGCTCTGAAGGTCAGTACTCTACTCACAGAGTGTCAGAAGGCCATTGCCACGCGATTATAGAAGAGTGTGGAGGAAGGTGGCTCAGCACATCTCCTCCAGGAGCCTGGTGCCCAGGACCCACACCAAATGTCGGAAGAAGTTCAATGACCTCACTCGGGTGGTCAGGGTGTGTGGCTGCTTTTCAATCCTCTACATCCCTCCATCACAACTTCACTCTGTGCCCAGAGGGTTTAAAAACCCCAAATGGCCAACACTCATCCAAGAACTATCATAGAATCATAGAAAGTTACAACACGGAAGGAGGCCACTTTGGCCCATCGTGTCCGCGCCGGCCAACAAAGAGCTATCCAGCCTAATCCCACTTCCCAGCTCTTGGTCCGTAGCCCTGCAGGTTACAGCATCCCAAGTGCACATCCAAGTACTTTTTAAATGTGGTTAGGGTTCCTGCCTCTACCACCCTTTCAGGCAGTGAGTTCCAGACCCCCACAACCCTCTGGTTGAAGAAATTTCCCCTCAAATCCACTCTAAACCTTCCACCAACTACTTTAGATCTGTGCCCCCTGGTTTTTGACCCCTCTGCTAAGGGAAATAGCTCCTTTCTATCCACTTTATCTATGCCCCTCATAATTTTATACACCTCAATAAGGTCTCCCCTCAGCCTCCTCTGTTCCAAGGAAAACAAACCCAGCCTATCCAGTCTTTCCTCATAGCTAAGATTCTCTACTCCCGGCAACATCCTTGTAAATCTCCTCTGCACCCTCTCTAGTGCAATCACATCTTTCCTGTAATGTGGTGACCAGAACTGCACGCAGTACTCTAGCTGAGGCCTAACTAGTGTTTTATACAGTTGAAGCATAACCCCCCTGCTCTTGTATTCTATACCACGGCTAATAAAGGCAAGCATTCCGTATGCCTTCTTAACCACCTTATCCACCTGGCCTGCTACCTTCAGGGATCTGTGGACATGCACTCCAAGGTCCCTTTGTTCCTCTACACTACTCAGTGTCCTACCATTTACTGTGTATCTCCTTTCCTTGTTAGCCCTCCCCAAATGCATTACCTCACACTTCTCCGGATTGAATTACATTTGCTACTGTTCTGCCCACCTGACCAATTTATTGATATCTTCCTGTTGTAGGGGTTCGCAAAATCCCTCAGCCCCGAAGATACTGGAGATATTAATCCACATCGTGGACAGAGACTGTGCGTGACTTTAAATTGTCTCTGGGTTGGACAATGTTTTAAACGTGCCCAGAACCGCAAAAGGCTGCGTTGAGTTAGGCAGCACTTGGACAACACCGGAATCAAGGAACTTTGTGGAAAAATTCGCACACTTTAAGTCAGTACATTTTATTAAAATTTGTACCCTTGAATTTGGTAAATTGCAAAGGGGTTTAAAAATGGCCATCAGAAAAGCATGGCCAAGGACAAAGAGGCTTGGAAGCAGCTCGTGGATGTCTGTGAAAAGAGGGAGGATCGAAGCAGTGGCAGTCAGATTCTGTCAATCAAAAAGGGAGTTTCCCTTCCCTTCAGAGGCAATCGATGTTTGTTTATGTTGACATAAAGGATTATCCACTTAGGCTGCGGTTTCAGTGACTGCAAGACAAAGGGGCTTCTGGTTACCTAGTAATCCAACGCCATTCAAAGCCCAGCACACAATGAGAACACACCGAAACTACAGAAGAGACTTTTTAAACTAAGAAAAGGAACAGTTTAAGAATTAATGAGTTTGAATCACCCATCCCAGACAATAGGGCAGTTGGATCCCTTTTGTTTTAGCCAGAGGAACTTGGATTTGGGCAGGGACATTTCGGCCTCAGAATGAAGACACATTCAAACCACTCCAAGCTTTATTCGAAACCCATCCCAGACAATAGGGGATGGTTTGAATACTTTTGTTTTAGCCCAGATGAACTTGGATTTGGGTGGGAACATCTCGGCCCCAAAGTTGGGGTACATAAAGATAGCTTCTGAGAAGCATCTCTCTCTCTCTCTCTCTCACCTGCCTCCATGTGCCTTCTAAAGCATGGAAGTCTGTCTGAAGAAGTAAAAACACCAGTAGTTTACTTTTAAAACACTGGGGTGTTTTCTTTACTTCGGGACAGTGAAGATCTCACACAGCACGGAGCTGGCATTATAGTGGTGAGCATATATTTTTCTGACATTCCACAAGGCAACTTAGGATAGGCTTAGGGTGGGGGTAAAGTGGGAATTTCATTAAAATTGTGATTTTAGTCGTTTTCCCTCGTTATGCCTGTTTTTCCTCCCCTATCTAAGCAACTTTACCATGATTACATTGATCATGTGGTGTAGTTTATTTAGTTAATAAAGTTTGACTTTCTTACATCCAGATCATTTGTCCGTTTTTAATATCATTAATTATAAGTTCCTCCAGTCAGAACTGGAAGGGTGGGTTTAGCGATTCGAAACCGCTGATTGGTTTTGGTCTCAGTCTGTGAAACAAAAAGGCTGCTTGACCAGGTAAATTACCGTAAACCAGGTAAAGGAAGGTAAATTACCATAAACCAGGTAAAAGATGCCCCCTGCACTGTAGTCTACAGCTTCCTTCTTCAGTATCAACCACACCGCCAATTTTAGTATCATCTGCAAACTTCTTAATCATACCCCCTATATTCAAGTCTAGATCATTGATATATACCACAAAAAGCAAGGGACCTAGTACTGAGCCCTGCAGAACCCCACTGGAAACAGCCTTCCAGTCACAAAAACACCATCAACCATTACCCTCTGCTTCCTGTCTCCGAGCCAGTTTTGAATCAAATTTGACACTTTGCCCTGGATCCCATGGGCTTTTAACTTCATGACCAGTCTGCCATGTGGAAACTTATCAAAAGCCTTGCTAAAGTCCATATACACTACATCAAACACACTACCTTCATCTACCCTCTTTGTTACCTCCTCAAAAATTGCAACCAAATTTGTCAGACATGTCCTTCCCTTAATAAATCCGTGCTGACTATCCTTGATTAATCTGTGTCTTTCTAAATGAAGATTTATCCTGTCCTTCAGAATTCTTTCCAATAATTTTCCCACCACCGAGGTTAGGCTGACTGGCCTGTAATTACTCGGTCTATCCTTTTCTCCCTGTTTAAACAAGGGTACTACATTAGCAGTCCTCCAGTCCTCCGGCACCACACTTGAAGCCAGAGAGGATTGAAAAATGATGGTCAGGGCCTCTGCTATTTCCTCTTTTACTTCGCTTAACAGCCTGGGATACATTTTATCCAGGCCTGGGGATTTATCCACTTTTAAAGCTGCTAAACACCTTAATACTTCCTCTCTCACTGTTTATTTCATCTAATATTTCACACTCCTCCCTCCCGATAGCAATGTCTGCTTCGCCCCTCTCCTTTGTGAAAACAGACACAAAGTATTCATTAAGAACCCTACCGACGTCTCCTGCCTCCACACACAGATTACCCTCATGATCTCTAATAGGTCCTACCCTTTCTTTAGTTATCCTCTTACTCTTAATATATTTATAAAACATCTTTGGGTTTTCCTTGATTTTACTTGCCAATAATTTTTCACGCTCTCTCTTTGCTTTCCTAATATCCTTTTTAATTGCATCCCTGCACTTTCTGTCCCCTCTAAAAGTTCTGGAGTATTTAGCCCTCGGTATCTGTCATACGCCTCCCTTTTTTTCTTTATCCTACCCTGTATGTCCCTAGACATCCAGGGGGCTCTAGATTTGTTAGTCCCACCTTTTTTCTTTAAGGGCACATATTTGGTCTGAACCTTCCGGATCTCCTCCTTGAATGCCTCCCACTGCTCTGACACTGATTTACATTCAAGTAGCTGTTTCCAGTCTACTATGGCTAAATCCCCTCTGAGCTGAGCAAAATTTGCTTTTCCCCAATTTAGAATTTTTATTCCTGGTCTATCTTTGTCCTTTTCCATAACTACCTTAAATCTAACAGAATTATGGTTACCAGCACCTATGGCCATCTCATAAAACACACACGCACATTCCACACCTTGCATACATTAAGGGCTATTCAACTATAGAGGCACATCAGGCAAGACCATGGCTGCATATTCACTCAGACGCCGTCCTTTTTCTTGCAGGGCAAGCTATCTCATAATAGGCACCAGCAGCAATGGATGGGTGGAGGGCCGGCTGAGCTGCAGACCCTCAGCGATTTGGAGGCGCGCGTCCACAGGATCGTTGCGAGCCAGGTGATAGGTGCTGTGGCCGCTGGAGAGGTCGACCCCCTTGGGAACAGCAATGGTAAGTTCTTCAGCTTTCTGTCCTCTCTCATTCCACTTGCCCCTCACAACACACATTCAATTCAACTTACTAACTGTCTCCAGTCCTTGCTTCCTTACTGCCCCCCTGTCCTGATGCTAAAGCCACTCTTGTGCCTCCCTGCTTTCAGATAGTGAACCACCAGCTGAGCAGCCTGGCCCTCAACCAAGCAATGGGAGTGACGGCCTAGGCAAGGAGGAAGAGGAAGCCGGAGCATCAGCGCCAGCGTCTCCCAAGGGAGCCCATGACCACACTGGGACCACGTCTTCCCTGGAGGGGAGCAGGGGGGAAGGGTCGAGCAGATTGCTCCGGATGCTGAGGTGCTGCCCCGTGGGAGTGCCAGTATGTCGGTCAAGCAGGAAGGTGCTGTCCTCTCTCAGGATGACAGCATTCCTGCTGCCACCACTGTCACTTCCCCATTGCACTTGCCACTTCCTGTAGCCCAGACTGCTGCCACCCATGCAGAGTTGGTGCAATTTACAGCCGGGCCCTCCAGTCCCAGAGCTGGTTGAGTTCATCCTTCATGGGCATCTGTAGTCTCAGCATCTGCAGCCACTGGGGCCCCATTACAGAGGAGCAGTAGGGTGGGAAGGGGAGAAGTGCGCAAGGGATGGAGATCACCCTCGAAGGGCAAAAAGTAGGAGGTCTAAATAAATGGTGAGAATGTTTGTAGTAAAGGTCGAGGTTCGTGTGATTACATTTGTTTAATGTTTTGGCGTTTTTCCCCAGCTTGTGAGAACCAGTTCTGTTAATTTATGATTTGTTGTGTTTGTTTCTAATAGTTTGTCCTGAATAAATGACACACACAGAGTTTGTTAAATAAAAAAGTTGTTGTATTCAAAACGTACATGTTTGGCCTTTAGAATCATTGCTGCCTTGGCCAGCTATAGGGGTTGCGCGTTGCTTTCCATCATGTTGTTCTCCATGCCAGAAGCCATCTCCTGAGTAGGGGCCTAGAAGCGGCTTGTTATCAACCGTTGACAGACGGCCCTTGCAGTTTCAACATTGTGGGCCTCCCTCCCACGTTGATGCTGCTGCTGATCATCCTCCTCCTCTTCCTCCTCCTCCTCCGGTGGTGCACCAAGGCCTGGTGGAATTGGCTGGGTCCTGAGGATTACAAGGTTGTGAAGAATGCAGCACACAACGATGAAGAGGGAGACTCGCTCAGGCGAGTGCTGCAGGGCTCCTCTTGAGTGGTCCAGACAGTGGAACCGTTGCTTGACCACGCCGATTGTCTGCTCAATTATGTTCCTGGTGGCGATATGGCTCTCCTTATACCACAGCTCGGCAGGGGTGTTGGGCTTACGGAGCAGCACCACCTGAGGAGAAGGAGGAGGAAGAGGAAGCGGTGTCATCAGCCAGGTGCAGAGTGGATAACGCTTGACCCCGAGGAGTTATCCACTTGGGTGATGCGCTGCCTGGAAAAGTTCTGGCACGCCAGTCTGGCGCAGGATGAAATCATCGTGGCTGCTGCCAGGATTGCGGGCATTGACAGCGAGTATGAGCTGTCTGTGGTCACAGACCAACTGGACATTTAAGGAGTGGAACCCCTTGCAGTTTTGAGAAACCTCTGCATTTTCATGCGGTGCCCGCAATGCCACATGCGTGCAGTCAATGGCGCTCTGCACCTTGGGGAAGCCCACTATCCTCACAAAGCCCAATGCGCATTCATGCTGTTTGGCCCGGGTCACGGGGAAAGAGATGTACTGGTGTCTCCTTTTATAGAGGGCATTTGTCACCTCCCGGATACAGCAATGGACCGCGAACTGGGAGATATTGGTGATGTCCCCAGTAGCTGCTTGAAAGGAGCCGGTGGCATTAAAATTCAGTGCCGCTGTGACCTTCACTGCCACCGACAGAGACGTCCTGGTCCTCAGTTGAGGCTGCAGATCTGGTTGCAGCAGGTGGCAGAGCTCAGTGACCACCTCCTTGCTGAAGCGCAGCCTGCGCAAACACTGTTTCTCAGACAAATTAATGTAGGAGAATTGTTCCCGGAATACCCTGGGAGGGTAAGGTCTCCTGTACAGAGGCCTGTTGGCCCTCCTCCCTCTGGCCATGTTTGCCACACTCTGCGTCTCTGATGCCTCTGAATCTGCAGGTGCAGGACAACGCCCCAATTCAGTGCAGCCCCCATAGACTCTTCTAAATCGATGCAAGGAAGGTCAAATCAAAAAGAACCTGCAAAGTGCTGCTCAGTACCCAAAACTCCTTCACACAGAGTTGAATCTCTCTCTCTCTCTCTCAGAATCTCTCTCTCTCAGAATGCGTGGTGCAAAAGTGTCTCCGACAAAAAAATGCAGGAAAAGGCCGTCTTTAAATAGCGCTCCCCCAACCCCTTCCCGACTGCAAAACATTCCCCTCTACCTAGTGGCAGGCAGTAAGGAAGCAGGCGCCACTCAATATCCAGTCCTGGGCGCTACAGGGGCATGGCACGCTCGACTGACGCCACGATCTGCGGGTGCAGGAGATCGTGGCGGTAGTGTTTAGTGCTGCCGCAAAAACTCTGGTCAATTTCATGAGCGGCGCAAACATCGTCGCGCCCGGGCGCTAGTTGCTTTGCACCCCATTAGCGCCCTCTTAGGGCGCAAACGGGAGGCGATAATCAAACAAATTTTTCCCCCTAAGAGTTTGCCAACATCTTCCCTGCTGCTCAAGGATCAAGTCAGGTAAGGAGGTCGGGTGTTGTGTCAGCATGTGATGATTTCTTAACTTGACAGCTGCAAATGGTCTATAAAAGCTCCCATCTCACAGCTGTTCACTCTCCAAGCTCAGAAGCTGTTGCTTACTGCATTTGGAAGACAGATTGAGCTTTATGCAGGTTGCAAGTGTTTGGAGCAGACTATCCAGTGTCACCACATTGGAGCAACCTCTCTCACCATTGACAGATCGCTTCTATCATCTCAACCTCACCTGCCATCTATTCCATCAGCATCGGTGCCCTTGAAAAATGTTCACCTTGATCCTCAGAATCCCAGCACAATCAGCCCCAACACCAGCAGCACCAGGCACACTAGCAGCACCAACAACAAAACCAACCATCCCCGCAATCAGCTGGTGCTGCACAGGACAGTGGGCATCAGCACCTGACCACATTGCTGCCCGGGACGCCAGGGATGGCCTCACCATGGCCAGATTTACTTCACTTGATGCTGTACACTCTGGCTGCCACATGATGTGCCAGGTTGGCACCACCTCACACCAACACCATAAAGCATCCCTACAATGCCCAAGCCATTCCTTTCACACTCATCGCCATTGTGGGAGGTATCTTTTTGTCTCACCATTCACTGCAACTCACTAAGCCACTTCCACAGGTGCACACAAATCTGTCCAAGAAGGCAAAGTGTTGAAAATAAAGATTTCAATGGTTGACAGCACATTAACAGAAACTTTACATGAACATTGTCTAAAACACCCAAGTGCCTACCCTTGTGTGTTGTTAGTTGGCATGATTGCACTCAGATGAGGGTGAGGGTGAGGGGTGGCTAGTGAGATGGGGAAGTGATACTGTAGATAGAGAGGGATGGGTGGAGGTGCAAGGTAAGTTGGTGTGAGTAAGGATGTGCAGGAGTAGGGTAGGGAAGGCAGAGTGATGGGGATGTGAAGAGTGGCACAGCAGGATGAGGTTGAGTGTGGCTTTGCAGTAAAGTTTCGTGATCTACTGAGATCATTGAAAGGTTTGCACCACTGTAGCCTGGTCCTCCTGACAACATCCCTGCTTGTGTCCTCCTGTGCAATGTGCAACCAGGCTGCGTTGGTGTCCTGGGGAGGTGTCTTCCGCCCATTGGAGGGGAAGAGAATCTCCCTGCATGCTGTGACTCTCTCTCTCCATAAGCATATGGAGGGAGTTATGGGAGAGCCTGGGTGCAAGCGTTCACCTTTGTGCCGTGCTTGTCAGTGTTTGCAGCACCTCAATGCTGTCGATCACTGACAGCACAACTGCCAAAATCAATTTGGACATGGCCCCTTTAAGGAAACCGGCTGATGACGCGTCATCAAGTGACATCATCAGACCCGCTTCCTTCAATTGGCCAGCAAACGCGCTGGGCGGGCTTAACAAGTCCAATCATCGTAAAATTAATTTCACAGAGCGGGATGGAGCCAGCAGTGGGGTCACACCCCGCCACCGACCCCGGCCGCACTGGGCCCGCCGAGATAGCGGAAATCGCGGCCATGGGATCTTTCTAGCTGGACAGGGAGAAGGGGCCTCAGTTTAACGTCTCATCCAGAAGACCCTCAGCAACCCAGCACCCTCTCAGTACTGCACTGAATGATGTGACTAACTCCTGCAGTGAGGATTGAACCCACAACTTCTGACTTAGAATCAATTCAATTCAATTTCAATTTCAATTTCAATTTTATTGGTCACATAACTAAATACAAGAAGTGTAATCTAGTCAGTGAAATGCTTTTTTCTTGACGAGCCGAGAGCCCCAAGCAGCAAGAACACTTAGCTGCCTGGTACGCACGGAGCTCGCAAGGATGGCAGCCATCTTCATCGGCGCCATCACAAAAAAACACATTCCGACATATACACGCATACATACTTTAAATATAAATAAAGCAGACATTAAAATAAATAAAAGACATAAAAAGATAGCACATAAAATGACCAAGCAATAATGTAAAAAAAGTAATTTCTACAGTAATTACATTGATATTTCTACCCAGGCTTCTAGAATAATCTCTGGTTACAGGGTGGCCGCACTGGGAGAGCATCGTAAGGAACTCACAACTTATAATTAAATAAATGTAATTAATTAATTAATAAATTAATAAAATTAAATAAATAAAGTGCCCCTTCAGTCTTTCTCGATGTTTCCTCTGTCTTTCTCGATGTTTCCCCTCGGTTTCTTCCACACACCTGCCCTGCACATTACCCCTGGCTGTCCAACTTGGCGTCCTGGTAACCGGGTTCTGCTCCAGCTCTCATCCTTCAAACTGTCTCTCCAGCTCTCATCCTTCAAACTGTCTCTCCAGCTCTCATCCTTCAAACTGTCTCTCCAGCTCTCGACCTTCAAACTGTCACTCCAGCTCTCGACCTTCAAACTGTCTCTCCAGCTCTCGACCTTCAAACTGTCTCTCCAGCTCTTGACCTTGAAACTGTCTCTCCAGCTCTCGACCTTCAAACTGTCTCTCCAGCTCTCGACCTTCAAACTGTCTCTCCAGCTCTCGACCTACAAACTGTCACTCCAGCTCTCGACCTTGAAACTGTCTCTCCAGCTCTCGACCTTCAAACTGTCTCTCCAGCTCTCATCCTTCAAACTGTCACTCCAGCTCTCGACTTACAAACTGTCTCTCCAGCTCTCGACCGTCAAACTGTCTCTCCAGCTCTCGACCTACAAACTGTCTCTCCAGCTCTCGACCTTCAAACTGTCTCTCCAGCTCTCGACCTTCAAACTGTCTCTCCAGCTCTCGACCTACAAACTGTCTCTCCAGCTCTCGACCTTCAAACTGTCTCTCCAGCTCTCGACCTTCAAACTGTCTCTCCAGCTCTCAACCTTCAAACTGTCCTCTCTCCAGCTCTCGACCTTCAAACTGTCTCTCCAGCTCTCGACCTTCAAACTGTCTCTCCAGCTCTCGACCTTCAAACTGTCAAGAGGACAGTCACTGAGACAAACGCTTGCCTTTTTCATATGCAAATTGTGGATTTTGCTGCCTGTAAATTGGCTAATCTGTTGTCTATATAACAATAAATAATTCATGACTTGTTACAGGCTTTGTAACATTTTAAGGTTGTGATAAGATGCTATATAAATGCAAGATCTTTCCTTCCAAAGATTAACTGCATCTTCTCGCCATGGGGTACAAATTCCTCTGCTCACCACAACAACAGCTTTTATTTATATAGCACCTTTAACCTAATAAAATGTCCCGACACTATACATTAACAACATTGAAATCCAGTTGTGAAGATTTCCCTTGTTTGGTTTCACTCGTGTCACAGTGTAATAATAAACTCGCTGAAAATACCAAATAGGGGAATTCTTTATAAATACATTCAGTGTCTGTAACATACAAGCTTTCTCCCATATCCCTCAATCTCTCCTCTTTCCAGAAACACATCCAATTGCCTCTTGAACCCTTTATGCTTCAGTGTCCTTCCTGGTAAATTCACGGCCGCGATTTGACGAACCTCGGTTTGGTCTGTGGCGGGCGATGTCGGTGGCGAGTCCCGACCCCATTCTGTCTCCATCCTGGCTTCCGACATGACTTTCCCCTGATTGGGCTTGTTAAGCCCCGCACAGCGTGTTTCCCAGCCAATTAGAGGAAGCAGGTCTGATTGCGTCATTTGATGATGCATCATCAGCTGGTTTCCTTAAAGGGACCATGGCCAAATTGATTTTGACATTTATGCTGTCGGTGTTCTACAGCACTGAGGTGCTGCAAACACTGTACAGAGGTGCAGGGTTGCATCCAGGATCTCCCATGACTCCCTCCATATGCTTATGGAGGGAGTCACAGCACACAGCACGCAGGGAGGTTCTCTTCCCTTCCAATGGGCAGAAGAGGCCTCCCCAGGAGATCAACGCAGCCTGATTGCACATTGCACAGGAGGACACAAGTAGGGATGTGGTCAGGAGGACCAGGCTGCAGTGCCACAAACCTTTCAATGATCTCAGTAGATCACGAAACGTTAGTACAAAGCCACACTCAACCTCATCCTGCTGTTCCTCTCATCACATCCCCATCACTCTGCCTTCCCTACCCTACCCCTGCACATCCTTACTCACACCAACTTACCCTGCACCTCCACCCATCCCTCTCTATCTACATTATCACTTCCCCATCTCATTAGCCACCCCACACACTCACCCTCATCCTAGTGCAATCATACCAACTAACAATACACAAGGGTAGGCACTTGGGTGCTTTATGCAATGTTCATGTAAAGTTTTTGTTAATGTGGTGTCAAACATTGAAACTTTTATTTTCAACACTGCATTCTTGGACAGATTTGTGTGCACTTTTGGAAGTGGCTTCGTGAGTTGCAGTGAATGGTGAGACATAACGGTGCGCCCACAATGGGCATGAGTGTGAAAGGAATGGCTTGGGCATTGTAGGGATGCTTTATGGTGTTGGTGTCGGGTGGTGCCAGCCTGGTGCATCATGTGGCAGCCAGGGTGTACAGCATCAAGTGGAGTAAATCTGGCCATGGTGAGGCCATCGTTGGCCTCCTGGGCAGCAATGTGTCCTGTGCAGCATCAGTTGATTGCGGAGAAGGCTGATGTTGTTGTTGGTGCTGCTGGTGCTGCTGGTGTGCCTGGTGCTGCTGGTGTTGGGGCTGATCGTGGTGGGATTATGAGGACCAAGGTGAGAGAGTATAAAGTGCATCCATGATGATGGAATAGATGGCAGGTGAAGTAGGGATGACAGAAGCAGTCTGTCAATGGTGAGAGAGGTAATGAGGTCAGACTGGAAGGAAGACTTATGTAAAGACTTGCAGCATCCTGTGGTGATGCAGTGAGGAAGAGTCTGTGGCTGAGAGAAGATATCTCTGTAAGGTGGGAGCTTTGACTTGACATTTGAAGCTGTCAACTCATCAGCTGATTCAATTGCCACTGACCTCCTGCCTCAGCTTCACAGGCGAGGTCTAGGCACTGCGGGAAAATGGTGGGCGACCTGTCAAATCCAAAAAGCTGGGAAAAAACCATGGATAAGTGGCTGTAAACAAGCCACGAATAATTTTAATTGCCTCCCCCGCTGCTGCCTGTCGGGTCTGCTCAGCGCTGACAGACCCGACATCAGGAAAGTCCAGTGTGCGTCTTTTGACAGTGGATTCCCGACCCGCTGTCAATCATTTTAAATTTAACAGTTGACCCACCACCCATCCTGTCCGCTGAGTGCTGGCAAAATTCTGGACCACATCTTTATGCAGAAAGCCGTCCCCTTATGCCTAACTACCCATTTTTCATTTGTGTCCCTGGTATTTGAATCCTTTGCCACAGCGACCATGTTCCCTGAATCAACTTTGTGAATTACCTTGAAAACTTCAAAATTTCAGCTATATCACCTCAAAGCCTCCTGTTTTCCTTCCTTAACCTTCCTGCACTTTGTAGGTGAGCTGAGAATGATCTCCAATCTCTGTCCACCCACACTGAACAGCCAATCCCAAAGCAGGAGCCAATGCCAGAAGTAAATGAATCCTGACATGGGTGAAATCGCAATATAAATAACAGGCCGGGACATTAAACAAATTCTCTTTTAGACGGTCTCCTGGGGACAGCCTCTCCTTTCTGGTCCTGTGTGCCTCACACGGATAACTGTGTGTTTTCCAGTCATAAGGGTGAAGCTTTCATTTAAATTATACTGCGTGATTCATTTTTCTGTTTTCATAAACTAAGCCTCATTAAGAGTGTGACAAATTGTCCTCTCTAGAGAGGGCAGCTTGTTTCAAGGGGATCCAGTAGTTTTTTGGAAACATTCCTGTCAAATTCCTGGCAGCACTTCAAGACTCTTGGAGACGTAATTCACTGGTAAGCAGGGTCATTAGTCACAGTGCCACTCTCACCCATGCATGGAAAGCTATCACTTTCTGTATTTTCCAATCTTAATCAACTCACAGAAAAAAAGGATTCTTTACCATATATGATGACATCTTTATAGCCCTGACACTCAGATTCGCTACTACAAGGACATTGCATGCTTGTTCTGTTCAAATCTCAGTAGGATAGACAAGTTATTTTATTCAGGGAAATTCAGAAGCTATTTTTCTTAAATAAATAAATAATTATGGCAGCTGGAATTTTCTAACTCTCCCTCCCTCCTCTCTTGATCCCTATTCCTAAATCACTCTAATGTCCTTCAGGGAAAGGAACCCTCCTACCGGGTCAGGCCTACACGTGACTCCAGTCCCACACTATCTGGTTGACTCTGAATGACTTCAGGGCAACTAGGGATGGGCAATAAAAACTGCTGGCCAGTGTCGCCCACGTCCCAAGGCAAATATAAAAACTCCAAGCTGATGGGAAGTGTTGTTGTGTTTGAGTGAGGATTCAAAAGTAATTCAGTGGCTGAGAAGCACTTTGGGACATCTCGAGGATGTGAAAGGCCACAAATCTGGGAATGAATGGAGGCCATGGCCATGCAACTCACTCCGCCATTCAGACCCCGTTTTCGAACCTGCTCTGACCTTTTGCTGCCTCGAAGCCATAACCCCTGACCGTCTGCTGAATCAGAAAGTGATCCTACTCTCCTTCAAATACTTTAACCGAGTCAAAGGCTATGGGCCCCGACAACATCCCGGCTATCGTGCAGAAGACTAGTGCTCCAGAACTAGCTGCACCTCTAGCCAAGCTGTTCCAGTACAGCTACAACACTGGCATCTATCCAACAATGTGGAAAACTGCCCAGGTATGTCCTGTCCACAAAAAGCAGGACAAATCCAACCCGGCCAATTACCACCCCATCAGTCTACTCTCAATCATCAGCAAAGTGATGGAAGGTTTCATCGACAGTGCTATCAAGTGGCACTTACTCACCAATAACCTGCTCACTGATGCCCAGTTTGGGTTCTGCCAAGACCACTCGGCTCCTGACCTCATTACAGCCTGGGTCCAAACATGGACAAAGGAGCTGAATTCCAGAGGTGAGGTGAGAGTGACTGCCCTTGACATCAACGCAGCATATGATCGAGTCTGGCATCAAGGAACCCTAGTAAAACTGAAGTCAATGGAAATCAGGGGGAAAACACTCCACTGGCTGGAGTCATACCTAGCACAAAGGAAGATGGTTGTGGTGGTTGAAGGTCAATCATCACAGCCCCAGGACATCGCTGCAGAAGTTCCTCAGGGCAGTGTCCTAGGCCCAACCTAGGCCCAACCATCTTCAGCTGCTTCATCAATGACCTTCCCTCCAACATAAGGTCAGAAATGGGGATGTTTGCTGATGTCTGCACAGTGTTCAGCGCCATTTGCAACTCCACAGATAATGAAGCAGTCTATGCCCGCATGCAACAAGACCTGGACGACGTTCAGGCTTGGGCTGATAAGTGGCAGGTGACATTCGCACCACAGAAGCACCAGGCAATGACTATCTCCAACAAATGAGAGTCTAACCACCTCCCCTTGACATTCAATGGCAATACCATCGCCGAATCCCCCGCCATCAACATCCTGGGGGTCACCATTAACCAGAAACTTAACTGGATCAGCCACATAAATACTGTGGCAACAAGAGCAGGTCAGAGGCTAGGTATTCTGCGGCAAGTGTCTCACCTCCTGACTCCCCAAAGCCTTTCTGCCATCTACAAGGCACAAGTAAGGAGTGTGATGGAATATTCTCCACTTGCCTGGATGAGTGCAGCTCCAACAGCACTCAAGAAGCTCGACACCATCCAGGACAAAGCAGCCTGCTTGATTAGCACCCCATCCACCACCTTAAACATTCCCTCCCTCCACCACCGGCGTACCGTGGCTGCAGTCTGTACCATCTACAAGATGCACTGCAGCAACTCGCCAAGGCTTCTTCGGCAGCACCTCCCAAACCTGCGGCCTCTTCCACCTAGAAGGACATGGGTAGCAGGCGCATGGGAACACCACCACCTCCAAGTTCCCCTCCAAGTCACACACCATCCTGACTTAGAAATATATTGCAGTTCCTTCATCGTCGCTGGGTCAAAATCCTGGAACTCCCTCCCTAACAGCACTGTGGGAGTACCTTCACCCCACGGTCTGCAGCGGTTCAAGAAGGCGGCTCACCACCACCTTCTCAAGAGCAATTAGGGATGGGCAATAAATGCTGGCATTGCCAGCGACGCCCTGATCCCATAAACGAATAAAAGAAAAAAAAATCGGGCCAACTGCCTTACCATTGAAGAGCCTCATCCATCGGGGTACATTGTGGGAAACCCCAGGCACGTTGCCCATGATGTTGTGCCCATTCATTTTAAGGGACAGGATTCGTGGGCAGCCTGATTGCCCTTTCCTGCTACGCACGGTTGGCAGATGATGATTCATGCTAGTAAAGCCAGCCCAAGTATTTACTGCACCTGAGGTCAGTCGATTCTACAGATCATTGAGTCCAAGGAAGAGGAAACTATTCCTCGCACTGTGTTTCATGCATGGCTAATGTAGGCTGACACTCCATGCAGTACTGAGGAAGTGCTGCACTGTCAGAGGAGCTGTCTTTTGGATGAGGCATTAAACCAAGGCCTCATCTGTCCTTTCAGGGCGATGTAAAAGATCCCATGGCATTATTTCGAAGAGGAGTAGAGGAGTTCTTCCCAATGTCCTGGCCGATGTTTATCACTCAATCCACCACTAAAACCGATGACCTGGTCATTATCACATTGCTGCTGTTGGGAGCTTGCTTTGCACACATTGGCTGCCACGTTTCCCACATTGCAACAGTGACTACACTTCAAAAAGTACTTCATTGGCTGTAAAGCACTTTGGGACGTCCTGAGGTCGTGAAAGGCGCTGTAGAAATGCAAGTCTTTCATTTGCTTTTCTTTACGGCTTGTGCATGTTAACTCATAGCCTCTCAGTTTTCTCGTTCCCCTGCCTCACTTTTCTGAAAAGCCTCTTTCCAAACACCCTGTCATATAATTTCTTTATTTCAGCAACACATCGTATTCTCTTGAATTGTTTTTACAATGAGAGCTGAGCCAAATTCTCCCCGCCCCCACCTGGCTCCCTCTGTGTTCACTGATCCAACACCTGGGCTCGGTTTTACTGCTCTTTACTGAATCTCTTTCCATTATCTCTGTCTTTATGTTGACAGTGAGCAACCCAGCACTCTGCATTTTACATGTGCTTTCCTCATACTTTATTGTGTGTCATGTTATCTCCTCGAGTTTCCGCTGCCGGTGCCCTGCTGTCCTGCATTGTGATGATATTCTCAGTATTGGGATCAATATTATGCTATGAGTTTCCGTTCCTTACCTGACTTAACAACATATCCGTCACTTTCCTTGCTATAAATACCTTTTACAGCTGTGCCCTTGCTGAGTTGAGGTGGGTCTCTCTGAATTTCAGCCCCGTCTCTGAAATATCCCCCTTTTTTTTTTAGCCGTATCGTTTGGGTTGGAACATCAGAGCCTGAAGTTTCCACCGCATTTGTCCACAGAGAAATCGGTAATTACGTGGCTTAAAAGATTGCGGATTTTG
This sequence comes from Somniosus microcephalus, assembly GCF_052327205.1. Classification (NCBI taxonomy): domain Eukaryota; kingdom Metazoa; phylum Chordata; class Chondrichthyes; order Squaliformes; family Somniosidae; genus Somniosus; species Somniosus microcephalus. Next base: position 49,769,599 of record NC_141012.1, on the reverse strand, counting down.
GGTCGTGAGTGAGTTACGCTGCAACTACAACACGCCCGAGTCTGCTCGATCTTTTACAACCGTCTGCCCAGCATACCCTCTGACTGAACGAATCTCCGCTCATGACACTGGCCATGCCCCCAACTCACAAACACGAGTATCCCGCAATCCCGCAATTCCGGGTCTTGCAACATTGCGACCAGATTTTCAGGTGCAGCTGGAAAGAAAGTAATTCGTCTGGAGTTTGATTGCAATTTTTTTTTTACTTATCCTGACTGAGACCTGCTCTGTATCATCTGTTTCTTTCAATGGATTTTTATGGCATAAGTCACATTAAAAATTGAAAAGGCTTCTCTGATTACAGGTTCTTAAATATGGATTTTTGCCTGGAGGCGAGTTCCATGCAGGAGGGCTGCTTAGAGGATGGGAATCCTGGAAGAACGGGTTTCCCGAATGTCCAGCAGTTTTTCACCACAGGGCTACTTTAATTTTTTTTCTGCCTGTTTCCCGCCCACAGGCAGCCTGAGGGCCGGGCTGATCGATCGCCGCAGGAACCTGCGAAAAAAAACGCAACACGAAAGCGAAGGTTTTTTTTACTTACCTCGGCCACCTCGCCTTTAATCATCGCCCCCGAAGCGGTCGGCCGTCCAATGCACGCCTCCTGCAGCTGTCGCTGTTTTCGACTGGCGTCGCTGCAGAAGGCAGAAGTCAATTTCGGGTCTGGGGCACTACCGGGGCGATGCGCACGGTGATGACATCACGATCTCCGGGCGAAGGAGACCGGGGCGTAATGCCACACCGCCGCCGCAAAACTCCCACCGAATATGGCAGGAGTCGATGTCAGTGCCGCGCCCGGTCGCAAAGCCATTTGTGCCCCGTTAGTGCCCCCCGGCAGCGCTAACGGGAGATGCAAAGACACCCAATTTCACCCCCATTAATTTTAAAAGTCAAAGAAAAGATATATGGGCGTTTATCATGGGCTCCAATTGTTTACACTGATTTACACCCATTTTAATTTCGGGCATCTTCTAATGAGATTGGCAGGTTAGTTGGTCGTAGACATCAATGGACTAGTCAGATTGGCAGAAAAGTGGCAAATGAAATTCAATCCAGAGAAGTGTGAGAGAATACATATAGGGAGGGTTAACAAGGAAAGGGAATACATTATAAATGGTAGGACACTGCGAAGTGTAAAGGAACAGAGGGACCTTGGCGTGCAAGTCCACAGATCTCTGAAGGTAGCAGGCCAGGTAGATAAGGTGGTTAAGAAGGCATACGGAATGCTTGCCTTTATTAGTCGTGGCATAGAATACAAGAGCAGGGAGGTTATGCTTGAAATAACAACAGAAAATGCTGGAAAAACTCAGCAAGTCAGGCAACATCCGTGGAGAGAAATTTGAGTTGACGTTTCGGGTTTGACCCTTCTTCAAAACTGGAGAGAAAAGGAACTAGATCGAAGGCAGGGCTGCGATCGGACAAAAGAATAAAAGAACCAAAAGAAGTAAAAGAGATTAGAAGCTAGACGAGATGGTAATAGGCTGTGATTAGGTGTAAAGTGTACCGGCAGGGCAAAAGATAGCTGCCAGGTGTGAGAGAGAAACAAAAGGAAAGGGGGGGGGGAAAGGAAAGGAGTGGAAAAATATGAGTGAAAATGAAATGGTGCCGAGGTTATGATCTGAAATTGTTGAACTCGATATTGAGACCGGAAGGCTGCAGAGTGCCTAATCGGAAGATGAGGTGCTGTTCCTCGAGTTTACGTTGAGCTTCCGTGGAACAGTACAAGAGGCCAAGGACGGTGAGGTCCGAGTGGGAAAGGAGCGGTGAATTGAAATGACAGGCGACCGGAAGCTCGGGGTCACCCTTACGGACTGAACGGAGGTGTTCCGCAAAGCGGTCACCCAATCTGCGTTTGGTCTCCCCAATGTAGAGGAGACCGCATCGTGAGCAGCGAATACAGTATACTAGATTGCGAGAAGTACAAGTAAATCGCTGTTTCACCTGGAAGGGGTGTTTGGGGCCCTGGACAGTGGGGAGGGGGGAGGTATAGGGGCAGGTGTTACATCTCCTCCGCTTGCACGGGAAGGTGCCAGGCGAAGGGGAAGGGCTGTTTGGGGTGATAGAGGAGTGGACTAGGGTGTCTCGGAGAGAGCGGTCCCTGCGGAATGCTGAAAGGGGAGGGGAGGGGAAGATACGTTTGGTGGTGGGATCACTTTGGAGGTGGCGGAAATGCCGGAGGATGATCCGTTGAATGTGGAGGCTGGTGGGGTGAAAGGTGAGGACAAGGGGAACCCTATCGTGGTTCCGGGAGGGAGGGGCAGGGGTGAGGGCAGAGGTGCGGGAGATAGAACTGACACGGTCGAGGGCAGTGTCAACCACGGTAGAGGGGAATCCTCGGTTGCAGAAAAAGGAAGACATGTCTGAAGCACTGGTGTGGAAGGTGGCATCGTCGGAGCAGATACGGCGGAGGCGGAGAAACTGGGAGAATGGAATAGAGTCCTTACAGGAAGCGGGGTGGGAGGAAGTGTAGTCCAGGTAGCTGTGGGAGTCAGTGGGCTTGTAGTAAATATTGGTCGATAACCTATCCCCAGAGATGGAGACGGAGAAGTCGAGGAAGGGAAGGGAAGAGTCAGAGATGGACCATGTGAAGGTGAGGGAAGGGTGGAAATTGGAGGCAAAGTGAATGAAATTGTCAAGTTCGGGGCGAGAGCAGGAAACGGCACCGATACAGTCATCAATGTATCGGAAAAAGAGGTGAGGGAGGGGACCCGAGTAGGACTGGAATAAAGATTGTTCCACATAGCCCACGAAAAGGCAGGCATAGCTAGGACCCACGCGGGTACCCATGGCAACACCTTTGATTTGGAGGAAATGAGTGGAGTTAAAGGAGAAGTTGTTCAATGTGAGAACAAGTTCAGCCAGGCGGAGGATGGTCGTGGTGGATGGGGACTGGTCGGGCCTCTGTTCGAGGAAGAAGCGGAGTGCCCTCAGGCCATCCGGGTGGGGGATGGAGGTGTAGAGGGATTGTACGTCCATGGTGAAAAGGAAGCGGTTGGGGCCAGGAAACTGGAAACTGTTAAAGTGGCGGAGGGCGTCCGAAGAGTCGCGGATGTAGATGGGAAGAGACTGGACAAGGGGAGAAAAGATAGAGTCAAGATAGGAAGGGATAAGTTCCGTAGGGCAAGAACAGGCTGAAACGATGGGTCTACCAGGGCAGTCCTGTTTGTGGATCTTGGGAAGGAGGTAGAAGCGGGCTGTGCGGGGTTGGGGAACTATGAGGTTGGTGGCAGCGGGGGGAAGATCTCCAGAGGAGATGAGGTCAGTGACAGTCTTGGAAACGGTGGTTTGATGTTCGGTAGTGGGGTCATGGTCCAGGTGGAGGTAGGAGCAGGTGTCGGAGAGTTGGCGTTCAGCTTCCGCTAGGTAGAGGTCAGTACGCCAAACAACAACAGCACCACCCTTGTCAGCGGGTTTAATGACAATGTCAGGGTTGGATCTAAGAGAATGGAGTGCTGCAAGTTCAGAGGGAGGTAGGTTGGAGTGAGTGAGGGGAGCAGAGAAATGGAGACGGCCGATGTCACGGCGGCAGTTAGCGATGAAAAGATCTAGAGAGGGTAAGAGGCCAGGGGGAGGGGTCCAGGTAGAATGAGAATTCTGCAAGCGGGAGAAAGGGTCAGTTGTGCGGGGGGAGGACTCCTGGCCAAAGAAGTGGGCACGGAGATGAAGGCGGCGGAAAAAGAGCTCAGCATCGTGCCGAGCTCGAAATTCATTGAGGTGGGGGCGTAAGGGGATGAAGCTCAGGCCTTTGCTGAGGACTGATCGTTCAGGGTCAGAGAGTGGAAGGTCAGAGGGGATAGTGAACACATGGCAGGGGGTGAGATTGGGAGAAGGGGGGTCAGAGGAAAGTGAAGGGGAAGAAGGTTCCGGAGGGGCGTTGGTGTCCAAGAGTTGATGAAGCTTGCGATCCTTGACATCGGAAAGGAAGAAGAAAAGTTTTTTGTTGAAGCGTCGGATGAGTCGAAGGATGAAGTGGAACTGAGGACCCGGACAAGGTTATGCTTGAACTGTATAAAACACTAGTTAGGCCTCAGCTAGTATACTGCGTGCAGTTCTGGTCACCACATTACAGGAAAGATGTGATTGCACTAGAGAGGGTACAGAGGAGATTTACAAGGATGTTGCTGGGAGTAGAGAATCTTAGCTACGAGGAAAGACTGGATAGGCTGGGTCTGTTTTCCTTGGAACAGAAGAGGCTGAGGGGAGATTTAATTGAGGTGTATAAAATTATGAGGGGCCGAGATCGGATGGATAGGAAGGACTTTTTTCCCTTAGCAGAGGGGTCAATAACCAGGGGGCATCGATTTAAAGTGATTGGTAGAAGGTTTAGAGGGGAGTTGAGGAGAACTTCATTTACCCAGAGGGTGGTGGGGGTCTGGAACTCACTGACTGAAAGGGTGGTAGAGGCGGAAACCCTCATCACATTTAAAAAGAGCTTGGATATACACTTGAAGTACTGTAACCTACAAGGCTAAGGACCAAGTGCTGGAAAGTGGGCTTGGTGCTGAACCACATGCAGCTAAAAATGCATTGTAAAGAATGGCTCTTTTTCGGCTATCGCGAACACGATGGGCTAAATGGCCTCCTTCTATGCCATAAATTTCTGTGGTTCGATGATTCTATGAACTTGATATCGGCGAATGGGCATAGCTTTGAGTGCATTTTGGGTCTAACTTCCGGGTTGCGCCCAAGGAGCGAACTCCAGGCCCAGAAGATCAGTCAGCCTCCAACTACAGGCCGCTGGATAAATGCATTGCGTTCGAGTCTTTAGAGTAAAAGGAAAGTGACAGTACACGGTGATGTAATAAAACTCACTACACACTTGGTTTGAGTATAAAGCAAGGCTTTAATCAACTTGTTTCAGAACATGGAGGTCTTGTTGTACTTCACTAGTTCCTTGTCTTACAAAATGTCCCTGGCAAGCTGGGGCCCACACCCGAGTATTTATACTCCTTGGACGGCGCCACCAGCTGGCCATCCAGTGTTGTTTCATGAGTCGTTTCTTCATGATGATGAGATTTAAAACACACGGCATCCAGACCATAAAAGTAGCGAGGGTAGTATGGTAACAAAGGAGCTAAAGGAATCAATTAAAGTTTCCTCTTCAAAAGCCTTGTGAAAGGATAGGTTGGAAGGAAGAAGCTTGGTGCAGAACCACAAGCAGCTAAATATGCATTGTAAAGAATAAAAGGAAAATACATATCAAATATCGGATATCCTGATATCTGGAACTCTGTATTTGGAGGGATTTCTTCCAGAAGGAGGGGGTTGGTAAGAGGTGTAGGAAAGAGGAGAATGTTTTTTTATGGTTTTACTGAATTCTTGTCTTAATTGAAAAAAGGAAAAACTTGCATTTCTATAGCGCCTTTCACGACCATTGGACATCCCAAAGCGCTTTACAGCCAATGAAGTACTTTTGAAGTGTAGTCACTGTTGTAATGTGGGAATTGCAGCAGCCAATTTGTGCACAGCAAGATCCCACACACAGCAGTGTGATAATGACCAGATTATGTTTTAGTGATGTTGGTTGAGGGATAAATATTGGCCAGGACACCGGGGATAACTGCTCTGCTCTTCGAAATAGTGGCCATGAGATCTTTTATGTCCACCTGAGAGAGCAGACGGGGCCTCGGTTTAACATCTCATCTGAAAGACGGCACCTCCGACAGTGCAGCACTCCCTCAGTACTGCACTGGAGTGTCAGCCTAGATTTTTGTGCTCAAGTCTCTGGAGTGGGACTTGAACCCACGACCTTCTGACTCAGCTGCGAGAGTGCTGTCCACTGAGCCACGGCTGACGCTGAATTGAAAGCCGCCTCTCACTGGTAATCCATTTTTATTTTATTTCGCTGCAGTCTACATTTATAGTTCTTAAGCCCTCTGCCCTCTTGAGCATCCCCGATTATAATCGCTCAACCATTGGCGGCCGTGCCTTCTGTTGCCGAGGCCCTAAGCGCTGGAATTCCCTGCCTAAACCTCTCCGCCTCTCCACCTCTCTTTCCTCCTTTAAGACGCTCCTTAAAACCTACCTCTTTGACCAAGCTTTTGGTCACCTGCCCTAATTTATCCTTATGTGGATCGGTGTCAAATTTTTTGTCTTAAAATACTCCTGTGCAGCGCCTTGGGATATTTTACTACGTTAAAGGCGCTGGCCTAGAAATTGAGTGGGGTTAGCGCCCAATTAGCGGCGCTGGAGGGCATTGCGCTGGAATTATAGCCGTTTCTGAAATTGACTTGGGCCTTGCCATCGGCGTTAGCCGGTAGCGCTGCGCCGGCACCGATGACGTCATCAGTGTGCGCAGCGTCCCGGTTGCCGTGGTAACCCGGCCCCAAGCCCAAATTCAGTTGCGCCCGCCTCGCCCGTGGCAGGCGCAACCAACGATTGTGGAAAGGGTTCTTACACGCCTTTGCGCCGGCGCATAAAGGTGGAGCGGCGGCCGGCCGCATTCCCGGCGGCCGCCTGCCCGCACCTCCCTTCCCGGACTCCTGCATCACCCCCCCCGCGGCCCTGATGTGTGTGTGCTGCGAGCCCGGCACTTCCCCGAGGTGCCGGGCTCAGATGTCGGGGGAATCTGCCGGTCAGTTGTCGGCTGCAGGCAGCTCCTCCTTAACAGAAGGAGGAGGCCTGCAGTTCCCCAGCCTGCCGCACCGCATCGGGTGCCGCAGCGGGGGATTAGCGCCGGAAAACCCAATTGAACGCCCGTTTTGAGGCGCTAAAACCCTCCTTTAGCGCCCGCCGCCGTCTGGGCCCGGCGCAACCGAATTTTCGTCGGGCGCTGCCGCATTAACGCTGGCGCAAAATTTCTGGCGCTACAGCCCTGGCGAACCCACAACCCAATTTCTAGGCCGCTATATAAATACAAGTTGTTTTTATTGTTGTTGTTGTTAAGTAAAAGCAAAATAAAAGCTTGTAGCCATTTTTGTTTATCTATCCATTAAGTTGACCTGTAGTTACCCAATCCAGGCTGAACAGCTCCATGGGATCATTTACTTTTCAAACCAATGATGATGCCTTAGCTTTGAATGCCTGAAGTTTCCTTGGACTGGCATGTTTCAATATTAATTCCCTTCTTCCAGTTTGAAGTTTCTCATCAGGACTCGGGCTTTAGTCCCCTGTCCCAGAGAAAAAAAATCTACTTTTGTATCATATCCATCTTCAAGACTAGTTCAAAGTTTATACATCCCTACCTGTCTTTCTTGGGCAGAAGTTCCCGACATTAGATCCTTCGTTAAAAACTTGGTCCATGAGGAAATGCAAATGATCCAGTGAAGGAAAGTGGATTTGTTTTGCCAGTAAAGCATACTGCTTCTTTCAACAATTGATAGTACATCTTTACCTCATTATGTAGCCAATACCAATCAATGCTTTTTGTAAAGCATCCATCATCACCATGTTCTAGCCCCAGGCTTTCCAAATAGTCCCCCGACCTTAGTGACCTTGAAGGTCATATGTAAGTTAACCTTCCCTTATAGGACTCCCAATTCCCACATCTGTTTTCATAGGTTTCGTCCAGATGACAACATGTAACCAGCAGCAGAGTCCACTGAGCTATTCTTCCATTCAATCATTCTATATTGGCTCACTTCTATATACATGGAGATATAATTCCCAGAGTAGACTCATCATTTGTCCGATTAACTTGTGATGGATATGAAGCGCTTCATCACTTCTCACTGGTTTCATTGCACATTTTGGTCTGTGTTTGGTCTTTATATTATCCACCTGCATGCCTAGTACCACTCTCTGTCTGGCTTGCAAAACTAACCTCCAATATCAAAACATAGAAACATAGAAACATAGAAGATAGGAGCAGGAGTAGGCCATTCGGCCCCTTGAGCCTGCTCCACCATTTAATGAGATCATGGCTGATCATCCAAATTCAATACCCTGTCCCTGCTTTCTCCCCTTATCCCTTGATCCCTTTAGCCTTAAGAAATATATCTAACTCCTTCTTGAATATACTTAATGAATTGGCCTCAACTGCCTTTTGTGGTAGAGAATTCCACAGGTTCACCACTCTCTGGGTGAAGAAATTCCTCCTCATCTCTGTCCTAAAAGGCTTACCCCTTATCTTTAGACTGTGACCCCTGGTTCTGGACTCCCCGGCCATTGGGAACATCCTTCCTGCATCTAGTTTGTTTAGTCCTGTTCGAATTTTATAAGTTTCAATGAGATCCCCTCTCATTCTTCTAAACTCCAGCGAGTATAAGCCCAATCGACCCAATCTCTCCTCATACGTCATTCCTGCCATCCTAGGTATCAGTCTGGTGAATCTTCGCTACACTCCCTCCATGGCAAGAACATCCTTCCTCAGATAAGGCGACCAAAACTGCACACAATACTCAAGGTGTGGTCTCACCAAGGCCCTGTACAACTGCAGCAAGACATATTTGTTCCTGTACTCGAATCCTCTCGCTATGAAGGCCAACATACCATTTGCCTTCTTAACCGCCTGCTGCACCTGCATGTTTACCTTCAGCGACTGGTGCACAAGAACACCCAGGTCTTGTTGCGCTTCCCCTTTTCCCAATCTATTGCCATTCAGATAATAATCTGCCTTCTTGTTTTTGCCACCAAAGTGGATAAACTCGCATTTACAAATGATCCTCACATTAAGACACAAAGCCTTCAGGCTTTTTTTTAACAGTCCTAGTCCTTTTATAATTATTATTTACTGTGGCCCTGTTTGATTTACACACTTGATTTCACTGCCTTCCACTTTTGCTTTTCTCCTTCCTGTCTTTTGCTTCTATCCTTTATTCCCTTTCCTCTGTCTCCCTGCACAGGTTCCCAACCCCCTGCCATTTTAGTTCAAACCCTCCCCAGCAGCACTAGCAAACACTCCTCTTAGGACATCGGTCCCGGTCCTGCCCAGGTACAAACCGTCCAGTTTGTACTGGTCCCACCTACACCAGAACTGGTTCCAATGTCCCAGGAATTTGAATCCCTCCCCTTTGCACCATTCCTCTAGCCACGTATTCATCTGAAATATCCTTCTATTTCTACTCTGACTAGCACGTGGCACTGGTAGCAATCCTGAGATTACTACCTTTGAGGTCCTATTTTTTAATTTACCTCCTAACTCCCTATATTCAGCTTTTAGGACCTCATCCTGTTTTTTACCTATATTGTTGATAACTATATGCACCACGACAGCTGGCTGTTCACCCTCCCCCTCCCGAATGCCCAAGGAATTCTTCAGCTGTACGCAGGTCATTATATTGTGTTTGACTGGGATCAGTCTATTCACAGAGCTTGCCCCCTGTCTCTGAAGTTTCTGTTTTAGTCCTTAAGGCCCTTACCTCCCCCTTTAATTCTAAGAAGCAAAAATTGCATTTAAATCGCACCTTTCATTACTTCAGGATGTCACAAAGTGCTTTAAAACCAATTAAGGACTTTTTTGCAAAATATGCCTAGAAATTGCCGTAGGCCCTAACCTGCCGGTGCCACTGTGGGCTGAAATTTCCGCTGCCCAAAATCACAGCGTAGGCAACACCAGAATTTTGGTGCTGCCTGCTAATTTAAATTAGTGCAGCGCTAAACCTACCGTGCAAGACTGCTTTTCCGGCGGTAGTCTCAGCAGGAACCCCAATGTCACGTGGCCGTAATGTCACTTGGGCAAGAACAGCCTTACTTATAGTGAGGCTGTCATTTCAGAAAGCAGTATTGGTCCCTTAAAGGGGAATTGCCTTCTAAAATGAAAAAAAAATCATTTTAAAACAGACAGTTTTTAGCCCTTACAGCTCAACTACCTTCTAAAAAAAAATGTAAAATAATTCCCAAATGGCTGTCTTCAGCTCTTAAAGCTGAACTGCCTTCCGCACCCAAAAAAATAGTAAAAGAGCTTTAGCACTAACACAAATGGCTCAGCAAGCCAGGGAAGGGGCACCCAGGGTCTCACACACAGCAATCCAGCTTTGTGAAGGGGGTCAACACTGCAAGACAGGCCCTCTACCCACAGGGGCCAGGAGGCCCTCCAGAAAGAATGATGTGGGACCAGATCACCGAGACCGTCACTGCCAGCAGTGTCGCCCCCACCACCTGGCTCTAGTGCCCAAAGAAGCTTTATGACCTCAGACCACTGGTCAAGGTCAGTGAATGCATCTTCAAAAGCCGTCTCCTACCAACTGCACCACTAGCCTCACGCACTGCTCATTGCACGACCCCCACCCCCAATCACTCACCTACCAACAATCTGCACCAATCACGAGGCATATCTCCCATTTCTAGCTTCACCTCACCCCCTTGGAGGAGACGGTGCAGGCCATTCTTGGCAGGGGCATGGCTGAGCCCTTGGCCAGCGGCAGGGCTGAAAGGATAAAAGATGCTGGTATCCTCATACGTTATCCTCCTTCTCACACATCCCACAATCTTTTCTGATTTACAAGCTGCACACGGTGTAAGCTTGCACCTCTTGCTTTCCCACCCTCCCCTCACCACAACCCCACCCTTTGTGCCTTCCCCAAGAAATGCAGCCTGCCCAGCCAGAAGTTGGCCACGAAGAGGGACCGGAGAGTGAAGTGGAAGAAGAAACACCATCACTTGATTTCACACTCCCAGCCACCAGCTCCTTGTGGTCATCCTGCAAGGCCATCTTCCGTCTCCCCCACTGAAAATCAGCAGCCTTCCACCAGCCATGCAGCAGCCACTGGGGTAGCACTGCGTAGGAGCACTAGGATAGGCAAAGGCACATACAAGACAGTCACTAAGGAAGTGCACAAGGGTGATTAGTTGATTTTTTAATGTAATATTGGATGCATGTATGGATAAATTTGGAATGGAATGTTTGCTTTGTGGTGGCTTTTATTTCAGCATTGTGGCCAAGAGGACGCTGTGATGATCAGTAACAGAGGGAAGGTAAGGTGTGGGGCTAATGTTGAAAGGGGATTTGGGGTTGTGTTCACTGGTATTGCAGGCAGATGATTCAATCCCGGATATCCCGGCCAGAAAGGGGCTGTCTGGGTTGCATTCTTCCTTCTCCTTCCTCCTCTTCTGCTTCTTCCTCTTCCTCCTCCTCCTCCCTCTGTGAGCAGCTTGTCCCCTTTCCTGCCTTTACTCCATTTCCATGTCATGCTGCCGCCCAAGGAGGACTGTAACTAGAGCCCCCAGGACTGGGAGCAAGTGATGTTCTCAGAAGCCTTCTTTTAAGAGCCAAAGCCTTGCAAACATCCAGCAGCACTCCCTGCACTTCCTGAACACTTTAATAATGTTTTAAATGTTTTTCACCAAGCCACTACTCCAATAAAGTGTAAACAAACTACTACAAAAGCAAAAATCTAAACTCACCTGAAATTTATGTGTGTCCCTTTAAGAAGCGCTGGGGGTCCATTGTACTGCTGCACGCACGTTCTGCCGGGCGTGATTTGGAGAGGGCATTAAAAGGAGCGGCAACGTCCAAAACACCAGATTGTGCGTCAATTCAGCGTTGCACGCTGATTGATGTCATGATCTAGCTCATCTAATTATCTCGAGTGAGTGCAGCAATGGCTGCCGACCTGCCCAAAATGGCCACTGCTCCGTTCCGCGGCGGAAGTGGGCAGAAGCAAGGCGGCTGCCATTTTTCTTCCAAGCTGGCCTTAACGGCTGGCACAACCATGTCCAATTTCCCAGCCCTGGACTTCTATTTAAATAAGCGAGCTCCTAAAATAATGCCAGTTCAGTCTTGCATTCTCTTCGGATGTTGCTCAGAGGCTTCACCAATTCTGGAGACCCCAAATCTCACTGGGTGCACCTGACACAAAGGCCAGAAACCCCGTCTCAGTGCTCATTGAGTGCTTGTCCCGCTGTACACTTTCAGGCCAGTGAGTGCTGTGAACTAACTTCTTTAAAAATAAGATGGATGAAGCTCCATGGATGGATGGTGTTGAAGGTTCTGGATCTGTACAGAGGATTAACTACAATGGCCCAGAAATTCGGGTCTCCACGGGTGAGTACACACGGGGTACTCACCCGTAGGCCCAATGGAAGTGCCGGTTTCCTGCATGCACTGCGCATGCGTGGGAAACTGGCACTTCCGTTCCCCTGAAAGCAGGGGTTCAGAGGTCGAACGTGTGCGCAGGAGAGGCTGCGCGTGTGCATCGAACTTCGTTTTTTTTGCAGGTTTTCCCGGGAAGGTAAGTCCCCAGAAGTTAGACATGTAAAAAGCAGGCGTAAGGCCTTCTTTTTACAAGGTAAGTGGTGAATTAATTAAAATTAAAACATTTTTTCCACAGGTTTATTATTTTTAAATACTTTAAAGCAAGGTAAGTTTATTTTTAGCCCCGTTGGAAAATAAAATTATATTTTTCAAAAATTTAAATTATTGTTTAAAATAGTTATTTCATGTAATTTATAGTTTATTTAAAAAGTGATGATTTTTAAAATTTATTTGAAGATTTAGTGCTGTTTTGGGGCCGTAGTATTTATAATTTTTGACAGGTCTTCCTGTCAAACTTATGAATGGAGCATTCCCTGCTCCGATTGGCTCCCCATGGCCCACGTGATCCCAGGGGACACATCGAACTAACTGCGCCGCTGGGATACGCGAGCACTGCGCGCCGGCAGCTGGAGCAGGCCCAGGATCGGAATTCCACGGGGCCCACAGCTCAACGGCCAGCGCGCAAGGTAAGTGCAGGTCGGGGGCTTGCACCCGCGGGAAGCCCCCAACCCGAATTTCTGGGCCAATGTGTAAGCTATGGCTCTGATCCCCATGGGATATATGTGGATGTCAAGTGGCCAGGGCAGGATAATGGAGACGGTAACACTGGCCCGATGCCTTGATGTTTTTATTCAATTGCCATTGAAGCTGAGGATAAATGTCTCTGGGATGGTCAGGTGCAGTTATTCACCTGGTTCAGAGACTAGCTGGTCTGAGGAGAGCTCTCGGACACTGATTTGGTGAGCTCAATGGCCTTTTCATGTTCCACATGAGTGCTCTGTTTTAGCGTGGGTCTTGCTGGCAGTGGGAATGGGTTGGAAATTTAGACATCTGATGTTGTGCGACCAAGTTGAAGAGTTTCCAATTTTCCCACAGGTGACTTAAGGGATGAAAGCTCACTATCAGTCAGGTCCAGGGAACCTGGGCATCTACACTGACTGGGCCGGTGACCTCCCTCCATTTGGTTTGCGGGTGCCCTTTCACTGGAGATGGTCTTCTGCCTTGGTGCATCTCCCGCTCTGCAGCATCAGAGGGAGCTGGATCGCCCACATGTCACTGCTGTACCATTGTGAGCAGTCCTTTAACAGCTGCTCCTGTGGCAGATGTGTGTGCTCTCCAAGTGTGCTAAAGCTCTCTGGGCTAATCTATTGGCCTATTCAAACTGTAGAAAAACATTGGCACCGCCCACGCCTACGTTGCTTCTCCTGGCCCCCAAGCAAACCATAATAAAATACAATTACACCTGCTTGGGCCTTCCTGGCCTGCTTTATGGTGCTGCGTTTCCCAGGCGAGGCCTGTGCCAACCTCACTGCCGTCGGTTAAAATAGCTTCAGGATCTGATCAGACTAGATTTTGAATGACAATCAGGCCGTTGTCTATCTAGGACGAGAGCTTCACACGCTGTCCGAAACACACGTGTTAAAACGGGGTGGGGCGTGTGTGCAACGTGGTTCCCGTGAGTCATAGAAACATAGAAGCATAGAAGATAGGAGCAAGAGTGGGCCATTCAGCCCCTCGAGCCTGCTCCGCCATTCAATGAGATCATGGCTGATCATCCAAATTCAGTACCCTGTTCCTGCCTTCTCCATATCCCTTGATCCCTTTAGCCTTAAGAAATATATCCAACTCCTTCTTGAATATATTTAATGAATTGGCCTCTACTGCCTTCTTTGGCAGAGAATTCCACAGGTTCACCACTCTCTGGGTGAAGAAATTCCTCCTCATCTCTGTCCTAATGGCTTACCCCTTATCCTTAGACTGTGACCCCTGGTTCTGGACTCCCCGACCATCGGGAACATCCTTCCAGCATCTAGTCTGTCTAGTCCTGTTAGAATTTTATAAGTTTCGATGAGATCCCCTCTCATTCTTCTAAATTCCAGCGAGTACAAGCCCAATCGACACAATCTCTCCTCATACTTCATTCCTGCCATCCCAGGTATCAGCATGGTGAATCTTCGCTGCACTCCATCCATGGCAAGAACATCCTTCCTCAGATAAGGCGACCAAAACTGCACACAATACTCAAGATGTGGCCTCACCAAGGCCCTGTACAACTGCAGCAAGACATCCTTGTTCCTGTACTCAAACCCTCTCGTTACGAAGGCCAACATACCAGTTGCCTTCTTAACTGCCTGCTGCACCTGCATGCTTACTTTCAGCGACTGGTGCACAAGGACGCCCAGGTCACGTTGCACTTCCCCTTCTCCCAATCTATTGCCATTTAGATAATAATCTGCCTTCCTGTTTTTGACACCAAAGTGGATAACCTCGCATTTATCCATGTTATATTGCATCTGCCATGCTTCTGCCCAATCACCCAACCTGTCCAAATCATACTGGAGTTTCTCGGCATCCTCCTCGCAGCACACACGCCCACCCAGCTTTGTGTCGTCTGCAAACTTGGAGATATTACATCTAGTTCCCTTGTCTAGATCATTAATATATATTGTGAATAGCTGGGGTCCAAGGACCGATCCCTGCGGTACCCCACTAGTCACTGCCTGCCACTCGGAAAAAGAGCCATTTATTCCAACTCTTTGCTTTCTGTCTGCCAACCAGTTCGCTATCCAAGTCAATACCTTGCCCCCAATCCCATGTGCCTTAATTTTACATGCTAATCTCTTATGCGGGACCTTACCGAAAGCCTTTTGAAAATCCAAATACACCACATCCACTGGTTCTCCCTTATCTATTTTACCAGTTACATCCTCAAAAAATTCCAGTAGATTAGTGAAGCACGATTTACCTTTTGTAAAGCCACGCTGACTTTGTCCGATCCGGTCACTTTTTTTCAAGTGCTCTGCTATTACATCCTTTATAATGGACTCTAGCATTTTCCCCACTACCGATGTCAGGCTTACCGGTCTGTAATTCCCCGTTTTCTCTCTACCACCCTTTTTGAACAGTGGGGTAACATTAGCTACCCGCAAATCCATGGGTACTGTTCCAGAGTCTATTGAATTTTGGAAGATGACCAGCAATGCATCTACTATTTCTAGGGCCACTCCCTTAAGTACCCTAGGATGTAGATTATCAGGCCCTGGGGATTTATCAGCCTTCAATCCCATCAATTTCCCTAACGCCATATGCCTACAAATACTGATTTCTATCAGTTCCTCCCTTTCATTAGACCCTATGTTCCCCGACATCTTTGTGAGGTTATTTTTGTCCTCCTTTGTGAAGACAGAACCAAAGTATGTATTTAATTGGTCTGCCATTTCTTTGTTCCCATTCTCATCTGGCACGGGGGGCTAACATCGGGGCGTAGGATACAACCCTTTTATTGGGACTATGAGGTGCAAACCCTTCTGCAAGGATTCAGGCAGAGAAGACATGTATGCTTAGCAACTGATAGCTTAACCTGTCACCCCCCCCGCCCTCCCATCCTCCCCCTGCCACCCCATCACCCCCCGCCACTCCCCCACCTCCTCCCACCCTCCCCGCCTTCCCCACCAGCCGCGCCCTCCCCCCACCACCCCCCACACCCCTGCCTCCCCCCGCCCACCTCCTTCAGCCTCCCACGCCACCCTCCCGCCACCTCCCCGCCACCCTCCCGCCTCCCCGCTACCCCCCGCTTCCCTGCCTCCCCCGCTTCCCCGCCACCCCCCCGCCGCCCCCCCGCTTCCCTGCCACCCCCACCTCCTCCCGCCACCCCCCTGCCTCCTCTCGCTTTGCACCGCTACCCTCCTGCAGAAAAATCTGCTGCACCAGGCATAGGAGGGAGCACCTTAAAGTTGGCCACACTAGTCAACCAGCACTGTCCTGCATGTGATTGGCTTATTTGTTTGGCTCGACCAGTGCACAGGCCAGCAAAGCCTATGACGGCAATATCGGGCATGCTGCCTGTGAAACCTGCAGGCAGCCAGTGCACAGTTTGACTGCCAGGGAGCCACACACTACACAACAGAGAAAAGAAATGCCCTACACTTAATTTCAACAATGTGCTGAACTTTTATTTGCTACTAGTTGCAATACAGCAGGAACCCAGCTTACAATGGCAATAGATGGGATTTGAAGAGCTAACATGAAAGTGTAGGACCATGTTGTTTGGCCACAGTTAATTGGCACATGTGACTTGAAACTTGGGAAAAAAATCGAGAAGTTGGCACTTTTTCACTGGAGCTGGAAGGTTCAGGGATGGCGGAGTAAGGGTGGTCCCAAGATCATGAAGAATCATGATCAGGTAAATAATGATAACAAGAGGGCAAAAAGTTTAATAAATCAAATAATAAATAAAGAGGGTGTAAAATAAGTCTTTACACTGTGGGTGGTGGATGAGGAATTCTCTGCCACAAAGCATTGAAGAACAGTGTATGATAGCAAAATACTGCGGATGTTGGAAATCCGAAATAACAACAGAAAATGCTGGAAAAACTCAGCAGGTCAGGCAACATCCATGGACAGAAATTTGAGTTGACGTTTGGGGTCGACCCCTTCTTCAAAACAGTGTATATTCACTTTTGTTTTGCACTCAAACACAGCAGCCAATTGTCACAGCAAGGTCCCACAAACAGCAACTGAGATAAATGACCAGTTAATCTGTTTTGATGATGTTGTCTCAGGGGTGAATGCAGGGTAGGAAGTCAGGAGAGCCCACTGGTCTTCGAGTGCCATGGGATCTTTTACATCTACCAGATGAGGCCTCCGTTTACTGTCTCGTCCGAAAGGCAGCACCTCTAACAATGCAGCACCCCCTCAGTCCTCCCCTGAAGTGTCAGCCTGGCTTATTTGCTCAAGATTGTGGAGCGGGGGCTTGAACCCACAGCCTTCTGACTCAAAGGCTAGACTGCGACCACTGAGCCAAACCAACATTTTGACAATCCCTTAAAAACCTGCCTTTTTGACTAAACCTTCAGTCTCTCCTCCACATTCAACTTCCTTCTCTTCCTGTTGAGTGCTCCCATGTCCCTCTGTGGAACACGCTCAGACATGGTTGTATGTGAGGTGTACTGTGGAAAAAGAAGTGATTGTTCTCTGGTGTGTGTAAAGAATTCTCCACGATTATCAGTGTGAGGAGACCTGACAATATGTCCCACATCAAACACACAAATAACAAATTGGTACATGGACTGGTGAGTGCAGCATTATATCATCTCATATATATCACTATTCATGAAGTATATTATTAATAAATAATATCATTTCAATAAAAGATTATTTTTAGTCACTTTATGTTTGGGTTTCTATGGTGGAGCAGAACCCATCATAGCCCTTTAATATGGGCTAACACTTTTTGTTGCTAGGGTGGGTTGCTAAGGCCCACAGAGGCCCTGGAAGGCCCATCACACCACTGCTATCACACTATTCACAGCCGACACTTTCCCCTTGTAAACAAAGTAACCCGGCAAGCACTGATTCCATTGATAGGGTACTTGAGACCTCGCTTGCCTTAAAACAAATTCTGTTTAATAATCAAGCACTGAGGTACTAAAATGCACTGTGAGCAGTTAACACTTACACAAAAATACAGATGGATTGATGCAAGGTAGTGTAGGTATTCGGGTTCACCAATGTAGGTGTTGGACGAATTCCTACCAAATAATCGAGTTCGACTCCAGGAGAACAATCAAAGAGTTCTTTAATGCAGGAACCAGATGAATTCAAGCAGCTTGCCGAGATCGGTACAGGAGAGCTATGCAGTAGGTCTTAACCAGACGGAGACGCCACGATGACTGAGTAGGCAGTCCCGTGGATTGCGTAATGACATCATCGCGTTCTTCCCGCACTTGGGTAGTCACGTGACTTGCGTGATGACGTCATTACGTTTGCCCGCGCTTGGGATGGTCACGTGATGTGCGACGTGACGTTATCGCGTTAACCCGCGTCATCGCGTTCGCCCGCGCTCCCAAAGGAGGAAAGCCCCGCACCGGCTACATCGTTTTGTTAAAGGGAATTATGTATGGTAAGTAAGGTGTAATGATATCAGCAAATAGAGATGGTATTTGCCTGTTCGATTATGATGCCTTAATAGCATGTTTGCATGTATTGATTGCTTGTGCCTGACCAGCAGAGGGCATGTGACCGAGAGAAGCAAGGCAGAGGGTTTAGTTTCAGTTTCGTTCTAGATGGATCACAAGCATCGTGTCTCCTGTAAAAGCTGTATAAAAGAGTTGAACAAGCTTTAGATTAAAAGTCATTCTCTTTCATAAATGTCTCGTCATTGAACCCACAAAGAAATCAATACATAAGGGACACTCGGTGGTACCGCTACATACGCCCCCCCAGAATTCGCTTTAATGGACGTCAACGGTGAGGTGGTCTGACGAGCCTGTCTGAACGACTCCTGTAGTCTCGAGACGGAGACTGCTGGGTGGCTGGCGGTCTGGCGGGCGGTCGTACTTGGGTTGGCGTAACGACGGTGGGTCAGGCGGACGATCGTACTGTCTCAGCGTGGCGGGTGAGGTCGGGTGTGTAAGGGTGAATAAAACGTATTCAGCCCTGTGAAGGACCGTGGAAGCGTGTGACCTCTGTAGCCCGTGGTTTGAAGCGGGCGCTGGGGCGAAACAGCTGGCTGCGTCATAGTGACTGGCAGGTTGGGCAGACGTGGACAATGGCTCTGTCATTGTTGGGAAAAGGTCCCCAGTCTGACGAAATCTGCAGGAACGCCGAACAGGTGATCCAGGAGGAAATAAACATGGGTCTGGGCAGGTCGGTGAACTCACCGACAGGCGAGCGAACTCTCCGGCAGTCGGGAACGCACGGAACGTTGCGTGCCGTAGTGCTACTATGGTAACACAGAAGAGAGTGAACCGTTGCTGCGTTGATCAGTGATCGGTGATGGCAGCAAATTTTGCGTGGCCGATCGCGGCCGCGGGATGCCCATTGGACCCATCATCGATGGTCGCAGCGTCAGTAGATGTTTGCTTTTGTTGAGGGGAAAACTGTAGAGAGGGCGGCAACGCTTCTAGTTGTTGTTGATTGCGGTAGGGGGAAAAACTGCCAGGAGGGCGGCAACACTTCCAGTTGTTGTTGATTTCGGTAGGGGGAAAAACTGCCGGGAGGGCGGCAACGCTTCGCCGTCGCGCCAAAAAGCGTGGTAAAAAATACAGACCAGCAGGCTGACGGGCTGGTGCGGCGTCGGCGGGGGATGGGTCCTCGTGGTTTGCGAGGGGCGAGTCCTCGTGGGTTGTGAGGGGCGAGTCCTCGTGGGTTGCGAGGGGCGAATCCTCGTGGATTGCGAGGGGCGAGTCCTCGTGGGTTGCGAGGGGTGGTTTGCGATGACTGAGTCCTCGTGGCCTCTCCGCCGGGGCGCGCTCCAATCCTGTGAGCCCATAAACATGCTGTACCCACGCTGTGAGAGTGTTATACTTGCTGTTCTGCCGTGGGGTTGTTGAAGAGGCTGACGCTCCGAAAGTCGGTAGAGCTGTCGAAAACGGAGACCGTATCCAGGTACGTGGTCTGCGCCGTATCGATGTTGCACAAGGCAAACGGGGCTTCTACCAGAATAAAGCACGAGGGCGGTTGTTGCTCCCAGTGTTGCGGTAGCTGAGTGAAATGGCTGTAGCTTCCAGGCGTGCTTCTTTCATGAAAAACGTTCACGAAAAACGGGGTCACCAATGTAGATATTAATGAGCTCCCGTCCTCACGTCATTGGTCACCAATTGTAGGTATTCGGGTTCACCAATGTAGGTGTTGGACGAATTCCTACCAAATAATCAGGTTCGACTCCAGGAGATCAATCAAAGAGTTCTTTAATGCAGGAACAGATGAATTCAAGCAGCTTGCCGAGATCGGTACAGGAGAGCTATGCAGTAGGTCTTAACCAGACGGAGATGCCACGAGGACTGAGTAGGCAGTCCCATGGATTGCGTGACGACGTCATCGCGTTCTTCCCGCGCTTGGGTAGTCACGTGACTTGCGTGATGACGTCATCGCGTTTGCCCGTGCTTGGGACAGTCACGTGATGTGCGACGTGACGTCATCGCGTTAACCCGCGTCATCACGTTCGCCCACTCTCCCAAAGGAGGAAAGCCCTGCACCGGCTACATCGTTATGTTAAAGGGAATTATGTACGGTAAGTAAAGGACACTCGGTGGTACCGCTACAGTAGTCTAATTTAGAGTGATGGTCACGTCTCTCTATCCAGGTGGTTTCGAAGATAGACTTTGTTGAATAATTGTTTATTCTGGAGAATAGAAGGCTACGAGGAGAGATTAATCAAGGATTTAATATGCTTAAGGGAATAGAAAAATTGAACCCCACGATATATTTGAGGGATATTGGCTTAGTGGTGGCATTCCCTTATTACCTCTGAGTCAGAAGGTGAAGGGTTCGATCTCCACTTCAGACAGCCCCAATGAGTGGAGTCTAGAATATAGTCTCCAATTACTGGGTTGACTTCCAGTGGGGTACTCAACCCTGGCCGGATTGACCACTGGGCTAGCATTCCCTGAGTCAGAAGTGTTGCGTTCGGGCCTCACTCCAGACAGTCCCGATGAGAGAAGACTGGAATGCCAGCTCTGAATACTGGGTTGAGGTGGTACTTGCATCCGATGGATATGGGTGCTCCCCTCCCCCCATCATAAAGGGTCGGTGAGGCTTTTTAGCCTTGGTTGCAGCCCACCTGGGAGAAGGTAAGCTAAAGATAAAATCCATGAGGAAGGCAACCGGAACCACCTCAGCTACTCTGTTTCCCTAGTAAGTGGTTCAAGAATCTCATGTGTGAGACTTGAGTTAGGACCTGCCCCTAGGGCAGAACACAATGGTTGGGCAGACAGATTATATTTGAGATTGCCACAAAGTCATCAACCAGGTGACATAAGCTGAAACTTAGAAAAGTGAAGATGAACAAATAATTTCAATTGAACTACATTACACAGGGGGCGGTTAATGTATGGAATGAACTGCCCGAGGAGGCAGATGGTGTGGAAAAATGTAAGGGAGATTTAGGCAAGCATTTTGAGGGAGTAGGTGATTGAGAATGGTAGATTTTGGGACTGGCCAGATGGATTTTGGAGCCTTTTCTGGTCCTGTACTTTCCCATTTACAGAGAAACAGACATAGGAACCTGATCGAGGATGAACAGGATACACTCATCAGAAGCAGTACCAACTGGACATTACCTAAACAGCAATAATGGAGACACATTTACCAAAAGCTTAGAAAGATCCTTTCTAGGACAACACAGACATGAGTGATGGTGGTGAGAGTATCTGGTCACACCAGGGTGAATGATGGTGGTGATGATATCTGAGTGTGCACATTACTGGTCTTTATGTGCATGCCTTCAAGTGGGACTTTCTTTTAATCTTCTTCTTTCGGAGCATTTTAACACACAGATTAACCCGGCTCAGCAATGTTCAAATGTGTAGTCTGTCATAAAAGGATCTGACACACAGCACATTCAAGCAGCAGCACAGAGCACCATATTCCGATCAAACATGGACTTCCCACAAAGGCAGGGAAACTGGCTGCCTACAAGTAGCTGCTTGGGTCTGCTCTGACAGAGGCGGAAGTCTTTGTGGGGTGGAAATCCCAGTGAAACCCAGGAACTCTCCAACCACACCCCCTTGACATGGGGAGTGGCAATCCATTTTCTGCCCCTCACCCCCACTGGAATTTCCCAACCTACTGTCCATGGGGTGAAATGCTGGGGGGAATCGGGTCTGCCTCATTCTCAAAACTTCACCAAGAATACAAAAGCAATCGCTGCCAAATCTCGGTCAATGTCGATAAACACTGGCCATCACTGGGAGGACTGCTGTCGCACGGAATGGCAGCTGTATTCGGCCGGAGTCCTGGAATTGTCATTTGGCATTCCTGTACCGTAACAAATCCTGTCTCTTTGAGATCTTTACAGCGGAGAGCTTAATCTAATTGAGAACATCCCATTTGGAAAGAGGTCACTCGTCTCCTAGATCAGGATAGGCGCAAATCACAGTGTCAACAAACGGCAGGGTCCTGTTCTAATGTTAGAGACAAGGTACAAAAGGAGAGAAGAAATGATATGGGATAAATGTAGAGAAATTATAAAAACAGCTGATACAATACTGCAGGGCTGTTTGAACAGTGAATGAGGAGGTTGTAATGGGGTGCGCTTGAGACCAATAGTTGGTGAGTTCTAGGGTTGGAAGGATAAGCGAAGTTCAGTATCAACTCATGTTAATTGCATAGGTTAGCAGCAGAAAAATCAGTTGATTTACTGGAATGATTCTGCACTTTGGGGAATAAGTCAATTAATGTTGAATTTGGCTAGTTAAGGCTGGGCCTGTTTTCCTGAGCATGAACTGACAAACCGAGAACTTTGTACAAAGTGATCAAAGATTGTAAGGTGAAGTCGAAGCTGCCCTGCTTGCAGTAGCTAATTGAAGATTTGGCTTGAAGGGTAGATATGCTCTCTGAGGGCAGCAGAGCTGGCCATGACTAGAAGTACTGTAAACACTAGTGTAGTCAACTCGGAGAACTTTCATGTGCTACTGATATGTAGGAATGTTTAGTTGTAGGCTTAAAGCTGGCTGTGAGCCAAAGACACAATCTTAAAGTACCCATTCCCTTAAAAAATAATTGTTCTGGAATTTTAATGTTTAGTGACATTCCTCCCATAATCCTATTTGGAATAAAATGTGGGAGTTGGATCATAGGAAAGGAGAGGTCATTCAGCCAATTAATCCCACTCCTTCCACAGGTTACGTATGATGTGCCCCATCGGAATGCTATCTCCATTACTTAACCCCCCTGAGTCCTCCAGGTGCATCTATTCAAGAAGCTGAAACAGCGACTCTAGAAGCCTTGTTCCTGCTTTAGAGAGCTCTGGAGTATGGATGGTGGAAACTCGGACCTTCTGTATGGGATGCCTAGTGAATTGAAAGGGGTCAGGTCAATCTTGTGAAGAGTGAAATCATGCTCTGAAGAAGCCATCAATTGGAAGTCACAAACCTCCCAAACTCGTGATCTCCACCACCAAGAAAGACAAGGACAGCAGGTGCCTGGGAACACCATCACCTCCAAAATTCCCTCCAAGTCACACAGCATCCCGACTTGGACATATATCGACGTTCCTTCATCGTCGCTGTGTCAAAATCCTGGAACACCCTCCCTATCAGCACTGTGGGAGCACCTTTACCACACGGACTGCAGCGGTTCAAGACGTCGGCGGCTCACCACCACCTTCCCAAGAGCAACAAGAGATGGGCAATTAAATCCGGCCTTGCCAGCAATAGCCACAACCCGAGAATTCATAGTTAAAAAGCCACCAATAGCAGAATCGGCACTGAGGACCCATCATGAGGTGTGACATGGTGAAGCTAACACATCTGCTATGTTTTCCTGCGAGTGTGTGTGCTGAGGAGCGGTGCCACACTGCAGTAATGATGAGCCTCAAAACCTCTAATCATAAGCACAACATGAGGCTTCGACCATCATTGTGCAAACACTGTTCGACAGCATCAAAGTTTGTGAACCATTCCTTTCATTCATCTCCTTAAATCTCAAATTTTGGACGGTTTGTCAGTTTACGGAGCGATTTTCCTACCAGCCCCGCCCTCTGCCGAGCGCTGTGCCCAAAGGGGTGCTGCTCCTATCCAGGCCCAGGAACGCTCCTCTTTCTTGTCCCAGTGCAGGCCCGCTGCCCATTCCCCCTCTGTACACGAGCCTCTGTCAGGGTGTCAACCCTATCGGCAAAGCTTCAGTTGTCAGTGGGCCGCTGATCTGCTCCTGTGCTCTAGTCGATAGCCGGTGCTCAAGGATGGTGCATCAGTCATCTGGCATTCCCAGAGTGCAGGGGACAGGGGCAGCTTCCATGTGCCCAGCTGAAGCTAATCTTGTGCATGAATAAGTGACCAATGTTACAATGGTTTGATGGGCGAAGGCATTGGAAGATTAAGCTTCCCATTGTAAGTTGCAGCTTGAATGTGTGCCCAGGGACAGAGACACAGACAGGGACACAGACAGGGACAGGGACAGGGACACAGACAGAGACAGAGACAGGGACAGGGACAGGGACAGGGACAGGGACAGGGACAGAGACAGAGACAGGGACAGGGACAGGGACACAGACAGAGACAGAGACAGAGACAGGGACAGGGACAGGGACAGGGACACAGACAGGGACAGGGACAGGGACAGAGACAGAGACAGGGACAGGGACAAGGACAGAGACAGGGACAGGGACAGGGACAGGGGCAAGGACACAGACAGGGACAGAGACAGGGACAGGGACAGAGACACAGACAGGGACAGAGACAGAGACAGAGACACAGACAGGGACACAGACAGGGACAAGGACAAGGACAGGGACAAGGACAGGGACAAGGACAGGGACAAGGACAGGGACAGGGACAAGGACACAGACAGGGACAAGGGCAAGGACAAGGACAAGGACAGGGACAGGGACAAGGACAGGGACAAGGACAAGGACAGGGACAAGGACAGGGACAGGGACAAGGACAGGGACAGGGACAGAGGGACAGGGACAGGGACAGGGACACAGACAGGGACAGGGACAGGGACAGAGACAGAGACAGGGACAGGGACAGGGACAAGGACAGAGACAGGGACAGGGACAGGGACAGGGGCAAGGACACAGACAGGGACAGAGACAGGGACAGGGACAGAGACACAGACAGGGACAGAGACAGAGACAGAGACACAGACAGGGACACAGACAGGGACAAGGACAAGGACAGGGACAAGGACAGGGACAAGGACAGGGACAGGGACAAGGACACAGACAGGGACAAGGGCAAGGACAAGGACAAGGACAGGGACAGGGACAAGGACAGGGACAAGGACAAGGACAGGGACAAGGACAGGGACAGGGACAAGGACAGGGACAGGGACAGAGGGACAGGGACAGGGACAAGGACACAGACACAGACACAGACAGGGACAAGGACACAGACAGAGACAGGGACAGGAACAAGGACAGGGACAGGGACAAGGACAGGGACAAGGACACAGACAGGGACAGGGACAGGGACAGAGACAGAGACAGGGACAGGGACAGGGACAAGGACAGAGACAGGGACAGGGACAGGGACAGGGGCAAGGACACAGACAGGGACAGAGACAGGGACAGGGACAGAGACACAGACAGGGACAGAGACAGAGACAGAGACACAGACAGGGACACAGACAGGGACAAGGACAAGGACAGGGACAAGGACAGGGACAAGGACAGGGACAAGGACAGGGACAAGGACAGGGACAGGGACAAGGACACAGACAGGGACAAGGGCAAGGACAAGGACAAGGACAGGGACAGGGACAAGGACAGGGACAAGGACAAGGACAGGGACAAGGACAGGGACAGGGACAAGGACACAGACACAGACACAGACAGGGACAAGGACACAGACAGAGACAGGGACAGGGACAGGGACAGGAACAAGGACAGGGACAGGGACAAGGACAGGGACAAGGACACAGACAGGGACAGAGACAGAGACAGAGACACAGACAGGGACACAGACACAGACAGGGACAGGGTCAGATACAGAGAGAGAGACAGCGACAGGGACAAGGGCCAGAATTTTAATCTGGAGTCAGGTCAGGCGGGAGTGGGGCTAAAAAGTGGTGGGGAAACCCAGGAGAACGGCTTCCTGCAGGTCCTGCTGAATTTGCATTTCAAAGTTCTGTTGCCCACCAGCGGGCAGCCAGATGGAAAGGCTGGCTGGCTGCGAGTGGGTAGGCCTGTGGTACTAGGCCACAAAGAGGAGAGAGGGAGGTGGCCGTGGGGTGGTTGAGAGGGTCGGGGTGGCAGGGGGGGGGGGGGGGAGAAAGGGTCGGGGTCGACTGGAGGAGGATCAGGGGGTGGGGAAGAAGAGCGGGACAAGAGTATCGAGGCCAGAGGAGCATCGGGGCTGGAGGGGGGAGTCCGGGAAGGTGATTGGGGGCCGGAAGGGGGGGGTGTTCGTGGTCCGGAGAGGGGGGAACGGAGGTCTCAGAATGGTCTCTGATCGCAGGGGGTGGGTGAGGCAGGGACGCTGGATCCAGCAGGTAAGTGAAAAGGCACTTACCTCCTGGATCCAGCAGTCCTTGCCTTACTTTAGCTGGCGGGACCCCCGAGCCCTGAGAAACCCGGCCAGCCAGAGTAAAATTTGTAATGGTGGTTAAATCTGAGGCATGGCAGCCTCATTATAATATTTAAATGGCAGACCCGTCTCCTGGAAGCAGATTTACCTGCCTTTATTAAAACCGGAAGTGGGCAGGTTGGAGGCTGGTTGGGGTCGGGATTCAGTTTTTTAACACTTTATCCTCCCACCCGACTCCAACTCATCCTTTTTGGGGTTAAAATTCCCCCATGGACAGAGGTAGAGAGGGATAGGGACAGGGGCAGAGCCAGTGCCAAAGTGGCCCCTTCCTCATCTACTCCCAGTTGTTTCTGTGTTAAGTGCACAGAAATTAGCTAAATTAACTGACCGTATATTATACAGCAAGATCTGCCTGTAGCCAGCACCCAATGAACCTAGGGTTACCAACCCTTCAGGAATCACCTGGAGTCTCCAGGAATTAAAAATGAATCACCTGGACAGGGTTGCGAGCCACCAGGGAGAGCAATCGTAGGAACATGACAGAAAAGTGTTATTTTAATTTTCTTTGAACAATAGTTATAAAAATATTGGCGATGGGAAACACACCTGCTTGACTGAGTCCAGAAAATCCAATCGGGTAACAAGGGGGGTGATTTTGTCAATGGGGGCGGGACTGCTGCTTGTCGGGTTTTAGACCCGCCTCCATCGACATCCGGCCAACCCATGCTAGCTTCCCTTGATTGACCTTGTTAAGCCCACCCAGCGGGCTTAGCAGGCCAATTAAAGGGAAGCCGGTTACAGAGAACGTCAGCGTATGACGTTTCATCTGTCAAAAATTATTGACAGATGAATTGCCATCGTTTGACAGCTCTGTGAAGCTGTCAAACACTGACATTCTCTGTTGTTTGGTGAGTTCTTATACTCAAGGCTCACCAAACCTCTTTTCTGAGCAGAAAGCATCGGAAAATGCAGCGGCCGTTCTGTCATCTCTGCCGTTGAGATGCCGGAGCCTCCGCATCCCCAACGATTGAAGCCTGCAAGGTAAGGAAACTTTTTCTATCACTTTACACTCACCTCACATACTTACCTCCCCACACTTGCACCCATCACTCATCGCCACAGCCATTTTCCCAGCAGTCCTGCCTCCATACCCACCTCCCCAGGGCTGGCAAAATCTGTTCGCTTTTTAATTGGAGATGGAAGGCGGAGCCCTAGGATGATGGATGTGTCGAGCGACCAATGGAGGGAGTGTGGGGGTGGGGCGGCTAGCGGCAGGAGGTCATGTGATGAATACGTCCCCGCAGGGTTGGCAAACCCTAACCGCACCATGCGTTGCCACCACTGTGACAGGACTGAATGATCAAACCTGTAATCACAACATTACAACAGTGACTCCATTCCAAAAGTACTTCATTGGCTGTTAAGCAGTTTGAGATGTCCGGTGGTCAAGAAAGGCGCTATATAAATGCAAGTCTTTCTTTCTTTCTAATGTACAGCACAATGTAAAAATAGACAGAAATATGCCAACTCACTTCTTGCACCAATTAATAGGATGCCCAGTGGTTGCGAGGGAGGGCTGTGTTGTCCATAATGAAGTGTGGAGCTGCCCCCACGTTTTCACTCAGTAGCTAGCTGTGCCATATTGAATGGTACTGAGCCACCCAGACTGAGAAGGTTCAAGGATCACGGCGCTAAATTGGCTGATTTCAGCTGGGGTTAGAGGACCCATTGCTATCGGTACGATGACGTTAGGGAGTGCAGGAATCAGTCAGTATCCCTGTTCTCCATCTTATGCCCCCCCTCGCCCTGTGCGTGAGTGGAGGGTGTTCGAGGCTACGAGGGCCGAGATTCTCACTGTCCACAGGAACATGGAGCTGTGCAGGCTTACACGTCCCAGCAGAGGTACTGAAGGACTGTGGATGGAGCTGTACCCCAGCGTGAGTCAGCTTCAGGAGAGGAGGCAAGAAACATTAGCGGGGGGGGGGGGGGGGGGGAAGCATTTAGGGATTAACTCCAGATCAAGCAGATTCCTGGCATCATATCCATTTGATGTGACTGACTGCTGGGCAGTGGAACAGGGTGTCTTTGAATGGCAGCTTGCTTTAAACGGCTCTCTGTAACCTGTGTCACACGCAGCATTCTATATGGTGTCTAATATCAGCCACATTCCGCAGTCTGCGCTCTCAACAAAACAAAACAGAGCCTTTGCCTCAGACACACATGGTTAAAATATGCGGGCGCTCCTTCCAAGGAAAACATGCAGTAACTTTCCAGTCTCGTGATGTTTTTTAAAGTGGGCTGTGCTCGCTGGCTTTAATTTGAGCTGTATAGTAATGCTTTGTGTGCAGGAATGTACGCTTGTGGAGCCAGTCAGTATTCCCCCCACCCCCCTTGTGCCGACACCGTGTTTACTTTCATTTTTTTTTTACAGAACGATATATGTGTTTTTTGGGAATCTTTGCCGCGAATCGCTCTGGTTTTCAGGCATTGTGCGACCCACACAGAACTGGGAATGTTCCTCAACAATTCACCACAGTGGAGCAAATTGAAGCAAACGCGAGGAATGCTCAGAAACTGAACTTGTATCAGGGTGTGACTCCGATATCAGGCAGACATCAAAGGAAGTCGGGAGTCACTGGGTCAGTTACAGAAACTTATCAGGACCACAATCTCAAGCCGGCTGCCAGTTTGCTGGGATTTCTCAATTGCCCATTGAGCAGGATTACTCAATCCTTTTTAAAGGGACAGTATTTAATTCATTAGCTTGCCCACAATTCCGTCTTTCCCTCCCTACAATTGACATCGTGGACATTTCAGCAGCTTAATGCCAAATAAGTTGTGACCCAGACCCGAGAGTTAAAGTTGTCCATACTTTGAGAATATAAGATAGGAGGCAATGCATTACCAGGGCTACAGGGCCCTGCTTGTTCGGTCTCACTATCTGTAACATGGCTCGTTAAGTTAACATGCTTCTTTATATGACTAAATGTCTTGCATTTACTATGTACCTATAGTACATAGGAATTGTATGTCACACGTCATACATCACACTTGTCACATATGTAAAGTTTATATTCATGTGTGTCTGATTGACTTAAATAGCTACCGTCAGATAACTCAAATGACATGGCTATGTGAACCATGCGGATAACCTCAGATCTGTTCACCAAGCGCTGCCTACCTCTTACCCCTGAATCTGACATACCCCACCCCCATAGTGCTCACAGACTCCCTGAAGTCCTTCCAGACCCACTTCTCATTTCTCCCAAAGCCCCTCAGGATTCCCAAACTCCAAACCCCTCCTTAAGTGCTCTCAAATCTACCAATTGCTCACAAATCCCCTCTGAGTGCCGCTAAATCCTAACCTGGAGTGCTCCTAAACCTCGAATACTCCAGAGAGCTATACAGAGACATTATTCTCCACTTCTGACAGTGCAGCACTCCCTCAGTACTGCACGGAAGTGTCAGCCTCAATTCTGTGCTCAAGTCTCTTGGGTGGGGCTCACTGGAAGCTGACACCCATGAGATACAATGGTCAACTCAGACAAGCAGTGAAATGGTATTAGAAAGACAACCGGTGGGTAAAACAGCTCCCAATTAGAAGCGAACTTTGTGGAAAGTGAATGAAAGAAACTGGTGGGGTGGGCAGAGGGAGGCTGCTGAGGTCTAAAATGTTCTAAAGTTAATGTTCAGGGGATTGCAAAGTACTCAGGAGAAAGATACAGATCCTGAAGCTAAACCTAAGGTTGGTTGAAGGACTGTGGGAGGCCAAGGATTAGAATGTGGGAGCTGAAGTGGTAAGTGTCTGGGAGGTCAGGTTGAGGGGTGCGGACAAAAGGGAGATGTTCGAGAATGTGGTGACCCAGTCTACATTTGGTCTTTCGAACATAGAGGAGACCACACAATGCGCAGTGAGTACAGCACACTACACTGGAGGAGATACCAGTGAAATGCAGCCTTATTTAGACAGAGCATTTGGGGTCATGAAAAATGGCAAATTGACAAGGGTAACATTTGTCATGGTTTCACCTGAAAGTATCTGAGAGGAGCAGCTGGGAGCAAAGAAGGTGAATGTTGCAGAGTTAATGTGGTTTTCAGAAAGGGGAGGGGAAAGGTGTGCTCGCTGCTGGAATTGTGCTGTAATCTCACACTGGTCAGTTTCAGACCCTCCTCTCACTGGTCAGTTTCAGACCCTCCACTCACTGGTCAGTTTCAGACTGACCCCTCACACTGGTCAGTTTCAGACTGTTCCCTCACTGGTCAGTTTCAGACTCAGTTTCAGACCCTCCTCTCACTGGTCAGTTTCAGACTGACCCCTCACACTGGTCAGTTTTAGACTCTTCCCTCACTGGTCACTTTCAGACTCTTCCCTCACTGGTCAGTTTCAGACCCTCCTCTCACTGGTCAGTTTCACACTCTCCCTCACTGGTCAGTTTCAGATTCTCCCTCACTGGTCGGTTTCACACTCTCCCTCACTGGTCAGTTTCAGACTGTTCCCTCACTGGTCAGTTTCAGATTCTCCCTCACTGGTCAGTTTCAGATTCTCCCTCACTGGTCAGTTTCAGACTGACCCCTCACCTGATGATGTGAAAGGTCTTGTGGAAAGGGAATAGCAGCTTTCGGTATTTTGAGGATGACGAGGAGTACCCCCTCCTCCCCAACACCCATGTAAAGTAGCTGTGGCTCGTCACTCCAGTGAAGTGTGCACAGCATGCTTTCAACAGGGCTCAATAATCATAGAACTGAAGCATATTGGTACATGGTGGCTGAGTACTTAGTGAAATGGTGATGGTGAGAGGTCATTATTTGGTTCTTTGTATCATTGGATCAATGAGCGAACCTACCATTACCATCAGCCCATATGGTGCATTATACCAATCCAAGCAGGTGTTGGACTGTTAATAGTTTAAAACCATGCCCCCTCCCACCAACCTTGGTAGCTTGATGGCTGCTCTGGTACTGAGCCATGCGGACCTGGAAGGTCACAGGTTCGGTTACTGGGTCTATACTGAGTTAGCTGATCTCAGGAGGGGTGGCAATGGGGACCTCGGCGAGGGAGGAGAAACATCAGCTGGGGTTCTGAGCCCGACCATTGCCAAGTGACTCCTCTTGAACAATGCACCTGTGTTAATGTAGGACAAGGGCAGTGTGGGCTCGAATGTGATGGTTTGGGGTTGAGGAACCTGTTGGCACTCTGCCTCCAGGCTCTGACAGGGCCATTTGGGTTAGATACTGAAGAGTTCCTGGTCCCCATGGAACTTACCCCAGCGAGTCCCTGCTCTGGGAGAGAAGTAAAGAAAACCGGAAAGAAAAGGGCCAAAGCTGCTCCCATCTGATGATGTTGGAAGACTTCCTCTGATTACTGCTACGAAACAAGTTGTAAACTGTTTCAAAAGTTTATGATTTCAAGCAGCAATTGAAGGAAATCTTCATGAGGAAGGACATAGGAGATATTTAGAACAGTAGGCGAGTCAGCCCCTCAAGCCTGTTATGCTTGTTATTATAACTAGATCTGGTAGTTATTACATATTTGAATAAAACAACTTTAATAATACGGTCTGTCTCTCTCTCCTCAAGAAGTGCGCATACACACACAATCACACACATACAGACACACAGGATCACACACACACACACACACACACAGGATCACACACGATCACACACACAGACACACAGGATCACACATGATCACACACACACAGACACACAGGATCACACACACACAGACACACAGGATCACACATGATCACACGATCACAGACACACAGGATCACACACACACAGACACACAGGATCACACACATACAGACACACAGGATCACACAGACACACAGGATCACACATGATCACACACACAGACACACAGGATCACACACAGGATCACACACACACAGACACACAGGATCACACATGATCACACACACAGACACACAGGATCACACACGATCACAGACACACAGGATCACACACAATCACACACACACAGACACAGGATCACACACACACAGACACAGGATCACACACACACAGACACACAGGATCACACACAATCACACACACACACAGGATCACACATGATCACAGACACACAGGATCACACACGATCACACACACACAGGCACACAGGATCACACACACACAGACACACAGGATCACACACGATCACGCACACACAGGATCACACACAATCACACACACACAGACACAGGATCACACACAATCACAGACACACAGGATCACACACAATCACACACACATACAGACACACAGGATCACACACAATCACACACACACAGACACAGGGTTACACACAATCACACACACACAGACACACAGGATCACAATTACATACACACATACACATACAGATACACAGACAGACACAAATACACACACACACATACCGAGACACACACATACAAAGACATGCACTCACATACATACGGCGACATAAAAATCCATAGACACAAACATAAGCAAAGAGCACATATATACATACCGAGACACTCGCAGAGACATGCAAACATTCAGGTGCACACACACACACAAATATACAAACACATACACAAACATGCATACATACACATACACAGCCACTCGCACAGACACACACCAGGACTGAATTTCTTTAGTTTCAGTGTGCTCTTGCCTGATATGGAAGTGAGACCTGGACTCCAGCTGAGACCCCCCCCCCCCCCCCAGCCCGGTCTGCACTGACTGTGTTGCCCGTGTGCCTCTTCAGCCACATTCTGATCGGTATGTGGGACAGATGTGCCTCTCAGCTGACATTGGTTAGGGAGCTATTGACAGCTCTTGGCCCCGATGTTTTCCTCTCAGAACTGATCCTCGGGTCTGGGCTCTTTGATGCTCCTCGTCTCCCCAGGCCCATCTTATCACATCCAGCTTTGCTCAGGCTGCGAGTGAATGATTGAAAACCTGCTCTGAATGTGACAGATTCTTCGACAGCTGACTGCTCTCCCTGGCCACATGTGCGCACATTGATCCTAATCACCCTGTCAGCAACTGAAAGAAATCCTTAATTCATTCTCAGTTATCAGAAAAATTATATACAATCCAGTAATCTCACCAACTGATTATTGATCATGGATCTGGGGTTACATTTTGTTTCTCTATGGGAGGAATTACCACATTAGCTACAAATAACTCAGAGAATCATAGAATCTTACACCACAGGAGGCCATTCGGCCCAACGTGCCTGTGCCGGCTCTTTGGTAGAGCTATCTAATTAGTCCCAATCCACGGCTCTGTCCCCATAGCACTGTCATTTCTTTCCCTTCAAGTATTTATTCAATTCCCTCTCGTAAGCTAGTGTTGAATCTGCTTCCACCGCCCTTTCAGGCAGAGCATTCCAGATCACAACAACTCGCTGTGTAAATAAAATTCATAAATATCACCACCGGTTCTTTTACCAGTCACCTTACATCTGTGTCCTCTGGTTACCGACCTTTCTGCCGCTACCTTTTAGTAGCATTTGCTAGTTAGAAGTTTTTAAAGCTTTATTTTGTGCTTTTATTGCAGGATTGAAAGAGGGAAGAGTCTAGTCAGTGATGCCCTTTATACAGCCAGTATCAGCTCCCTCTCACCCGCAGCCCTTGGTTGATCCTATTGCTCCGTGTGGCTCCTGGCACCCAGGCAGGAAGATGGTGCATTCGCACATTTTATGGTGACGTACTTTTTGCCATGCAGCTCATGAGGACCTCCTAGTACACGTCTGCCTAGCGTAGGTTCAAAACTGCACATTGTCTAATGATCAACTAGTACCCAGCCTCCTTGGAAAAGTGATAAACAAATCTCCTTGGGCTTGAGTTGACTCCTGGCAATGGAACTTTGCAGCCAACTCAACCATTAGTGACAGGTTTGGTAATCTGATGCCTGAACCTGGGCCACTGTAATCCACGCACTGTTAATGGTTGACCAGCCAGCCTGGTTCATTAAAGGAACATTACCCGAGGAACTTTCCAATGCTCTGGTGAACTGCACAGATTTGGCTGGTTACACTCCACACACATCAACTTATCACCTACAGCTAACACATCAACCCATCACCTACACCCAACACATCAACCCATCACCTACACCCAACACATCAACCCATCACCTACACCCAACACATCAACCCATCACCTGCACCCAACACATCAACTCATCACCTACAGCCAACACATCAACTCATCACCTACACCCAACACATCAACTCATCACCTACAGCCAACACATCAACTTATCACCTACACCCAACACATCAACTCATCACCTACACCCAACACATCAACTTATCACCTACACCCAACACATCAACTCATCACCTACAGCCAACACATCAACTTATCACCTACAGCCAACACATCAACTTATCACCTACACCCAACACATCAACTTATCACCTACACCCAACACATCAACTCATCACCTACACCCAACACATCAACTCATCACCTACAGCCAACACATCAACCCATCACCTACACCCAACACTTCATCCCATTACTTACACCCATCACATGAACCCATCATATGGAGATATTTCAAAGAAGAGCAGGGGAGTTCTCCCTGGTGTCCTGGGGCCAATATTTATCTCTCACTCAACATCAGTAAAACAGATTATCTGGTCATTATCACTTTGCTGTTTGTGGGAGCTTGCTGTGCGCAAATTGGCTGCTGCGTTTCCTACATTACAACAGTGACTACATTTCAAAAGTACTTCATTGACTGTAAAGCACTATCAGATGTCCTGAGGTCATGAAAGGCGCTATATAAATGCAAGTCCTTCTTTCTTATAAGCGGCACATTTGTGATTGAGTACGGTCAAAACGGCAAACAGTTAGTGCCATTTGCCTGATATAGGCAGCTGCCTATAAGTCTGGACGATATAAATGGTGAGGACTGTACTTGTAATTCTTCTGTTTCAGACTGTTTCATGTAATTGCAAGTGCAACCAACAGTTGGAGCCAAGTTATGGAGACAATACTGCCATTCATTTAACAAACTAATAGCAGGGATTCTGTGGTTCAACAAGTTCAACGTGAGTTACTGAGAAGGATAAAGACACAGAGGGGGTGAAATAAGGCCCTCAAACGAGTGCGGGCACCGCGATGCAAGTTATACCCACGCCCATTCAGAAAGCGCAGGTAACACGTCAATTTGGTGCTGCCTGCTAATTTAAATGATTGTAGCACACAGCCCAGTGACTATCGCGCTGCTGACAGGCTGTGCGCTCAGCAGGGGGCCGAAGTTCGCGTCACTGGAGTGAGGCTGCCTTTACTTAAAGCTAGCCTGTTCCTTTTCAAAGCAGTTTCTAGCCCTTAAAGCTGAACTGCCTTCTGAAAAAAAAATTTAAACTCATGCAGAACTAGGCAGTCTGCATCTTTGAAAGCTGAACTGCCTTCTGCAAAAAATAAAATCCTTCAGAACTAGGCAGTCTGCAGCTCTTAACTTACATTTAGATAACACCTTTAACATAGAGGAACATCCCAAGTCTTTCACAGCTGCATAATCAAAATAAAATAGACATCGAGCCACAGAAGGAGATATTAGGATAGATGACCAAAAACTTGTTCAAAGAGGTGGATTTTAAGGAGGGTCTTCAAGGAGGAGAGGGAGGTGGAGAAGCAGGAGGGTTTAGAGAAGGAATATAAGAAGGTGGAACCTAGACAGCTGAAGGCACGGCCGCCAATGATGGGGAGAACAGAGCGGGGATGCAAAGAGGCCAAAGTCAATGGAATAGAGAGTTCTGGGAGTGGGGGGGGGGGTGTGGTGGTTGTACGGCTGGAGGAGGTTATAGAGATAGGAACAGTGTGGTCATGATGGATTTTAAACATGAGGACAGGAATTTTAAATTGGATGTATTGGGAGACCAATAGCAAATGGAGATCAGTGAGCACAGGGGTGATGGGTGAACGGGATTTGCTGAGGGATTGGAGATGAGCGGCGAAGTTTCAGATGAGCTGGAGGTTAGGGAGAGTTGAGGATGGGAGGCCAGCCAGGACAGGATTGGAAAAGTCGAGTCTAGAGGTGACAAAGGCATGGTTGCAGTTTTCAGCAGCAGGTGAGATGACGCAGGGGTGGGGACAGGCGATGTTACAGAGGTAGAAGCAGGCGGTCTTGGTGATGGAGAGCATATGTGGTTGAAAGCTCAGCTCAGAATCAAGTGGGACGCCAAGGATGCAAACAGTGTGGTTCAGCCAGAGTCAGTGGCCAGGGAGAGGGATGAAATCCGTGGTGAAGGAATGGATTTTGACGTGGGCCAAAGACATTGGGGGGGATTTTAACTCAGGTGCAGGATGGTGTTGTGTTATCCGAAATTTGTGTTTCCCACACGAATCTAAATGGATGTGGGAGATTGATGCAATTTTTGCAATTTTAACTTAAGTGGCCAATTGATTTCCAACATGTGGGAAGCCTTTGCAAATGGGTTTTTCATGACTGAAAGTCCCCTCTGATGACATCATCATTGCTGCTGCATTTAAGGTCCACAGCAAGCCTTGCTTCTTCTGCAGGCTGCCAAGCTTCTTGACTGTGCAGTGTGAGGGAGCTGCAGCAAAAATGCTATCACTCCAGGATGATTTGGACAGGTTGGGTGATTGGGCAGAAGCATGGCAGATGCAATATAACGTGGATAACTGCGAGGTTATCCACTTTGGCGTCAAAAACAGGAAGGCAGATTATTATCTGAATGGCAATAGATTGGGAGAAGGGGAAGTGCAACGAGACCTGGGCGTCCTTGTGCACTAGTCGCTGAAAGTAAGCATGCAGGTGCAGCAGGCGGTTAAGAAGGCAAATGGTATGTTGGCCTTCGTAGCGAGAGGGTTTGAGCACAGGAACAAGGATGTCTTGCTGCAGTTGTACAGGGCCTTGGTGAGACCGCATCTTGAGTATTGTGTGCAGTTTTGGTTGCCTTATCTGAGGAAGGATGTTCTTGCCATGGAAGGAGTGCAGCGAAGATGCACCAGGCTGATACCTGGGATGGCAGGAATGACGTATGAGGAGAGATTGGGTTGATTGGGCTTGTACTCGCTGGAGTTTAGAAGAATGAGAGGGGATCTCATTGAAACTTATAAAATTCTAACAGGACTGGACAGACTAGATGCTGGAAGGATGTTCCCGATGGTCGGGGAGTCCAGAACCAGGGGTCACAGTCTAAGGATAAGGGGTAAGCCATTTAGGACAGAGATGAGGAGGAATTTCTTCACCCAGAGAGTGGTGAACCTGTGGAATTCTCTGTCAAAGAAGACAGTAGAGGCCAATTCATTAAATATATTCAAGAAGGTGTTGGATGTATTTCTTAAGGCTAAAGGGATCAAGGGATATGGAGAGAAGGCAGGGACAGGGTACTGAATTTGGATGATCAGCCATGATCTCATTGAATGGCAGAGCAGGCTCGAGGGGCCAAATGGCCTACTCCTGCTCCTATCTTCTATGTTTCTATGTTTCTTCGTTAATGTACATAAAATTTCTGATGGCAAATGGTGCAGTTGTATCGTCTGTCATTTCGCTAGTGGGACTTCCACATTGAGTGCTTAGGCATACTTGCAACTGTCAGTATGGTGGTCAGAATGCTAGGAATCCTCTGGTTCTTGGCCATTGTCAATGCTCTGGTAAGAAGCAGCGAGGCAAAAGCGTTTGTTTGACTAGGCTAAGCAAATCTGGCCAGGATGAGTGCGTTCCTTGCATCCCGGGCAGCAATGTTCTCGCGTAATGCTGCCGCTGGTTGATGGGCCTCTGCAGGATGTTCGTTTTCGCCCTCCTCCTCCTCCTCATCTGAGGAGGATATGTGAGGAGCCACTTTGTCCTCAGGAATCTGCAAGCCACGACGCTATGCCATGTTGTGAAGTGCACAGCAAGCCACGACGATTCTGGAGATCCTAGCTGCTGAGTACTGCAGGGCTCCACCTGATCTATCCAGGCATCTGAAGCACATCTTCAGCAAACCGATGGTTTGCTCGATAATGGATCTGGTGGAAATGTGGCTGGAGCTGTAGCGCTCCTCAGCTTCGTTGGATGGCCTCCTCAATGGCGTCATTAGCCATGTCCTCAGGGGATAGCCCTTGTCTCCAAGTAGCCATCCATTAAGTTGGTCTGGTGGACAGAATAGCGGAGGCACACTAGACTGGTGCAGTATGAAGGAGTCATGGCAACTGCCAGGGTACTTGGCACAAACATGCAAAATTTCCTTCTTGTGGTCACACACCAGCTGAACGTTGAGGGAGTGGAAGCCCTTGCGGTTGACAAAAATACTTGGATTGTGATGGGATGCCCTAAGAGCCACATGTGTGCAGTCAAGGATGCCCTGCACCCTTGG
Organism: Somniosus microcephalus; assembly: GCF_052327205.1. Classification (NCBI taxonomy): domain Eukaryota; kingdom Metazoa; phylum Chordata; class Chondrichthyes; order Squaliformes; family Somniosidae; genus Somniosus; species Somniosus microcephalus. The sequence goes on along the minus strand of NC_141012.1, from coordinate 49,731,138 downwards.
AAAGCCTGCCAGATTAGCTAATCCAACCGCTCGTAGCGTGACACTTGCTTGATCCTTGGAGAAATAGATGTGATTGTGCGTGAGGGCAAAGAGGGCATCGGTTACCTGCGTGATGCAAGTGTGTGCGACCGCCTGGGAGATGCCGCTGATGTCTGCTGCTGATCCCTGGAATGAGCCTGAGGTAATGCTTGACCACCTGGTTCTCTGGGCTGCAGGTCTTGCTGTAGCATTGCGCAGATGTCAGTCACTACCTCTCGCGAAAGTCGGAGCCGCCTTTGGCACTGCTGCTCAGACATGTTGAGATAGCTGACCCTGTGTCTGTATTTGGGGGGTATCTCCTGCGCCGACGGGCTTCCAGGCGCTAGCCCCTTCTGGCCTGTGCAGCCTCAGGTGGGTGAGCAGCAGCCTGATGCTCCTGCTGCTGCTGCTGTTGTTCCTGGTTCTGCTGGTGCTGCTGCTGGTGCTCGAGCTCCTCTAATGCCCAGATGAGAAGGAAATAAATGGCTCCCATGCTTCTGGTATATGCCTCCGTTGAGGAAGCGCTGATTGAAGGTGGCAAGAGGGGTTTCCCAGGAGGTCACATTGGAGATGGGTGTCAGGCTTCAAACTTCCACAGGTGTGGTTAAGCCTTGTAAAAGTTGCCCCAGACATGAGACCACTAAGTCCTGCCACCTGCAAATGATGGCTGATCAAATCTCTTTAATGGTTGACCTGCAGTTGATAGTCAGCAATCCAATAGAGCTCCCGCCAGGTTTCTCATTCGTGTTTCCCACCATGCGTGTTTTACGTGGGAAAAGGGTTAAATTTGCAAGGGCCTGTTAAAATAAGATTATAGAGGCCATTTAGTGGTTATTAAGGGCCTTAAAGACCAGTCCCGCCTGTTGGATGCGGGACGGAGTCGGGACCATCAGACACGCCTGAATTAAAATTGCTCGGAGTCGGGAACCAGGCCGGGGGCGGGGGGAGGGGCCCCGCCTGCTAGTTTTTGCGATTTTAATCCCCGACTCCATGGTTCAGTAAAAATCGAGCCCATTGGCTTTAGTCTTCCCAATGTTTAGGAAGGATATTGTGGCTTATTCAAGGCTGGATGTTGAACACGCAGTCTGACAGCACAGAGCTGAATGTCAACAGCACACACGTAGGGGACAATAGCATAGTGGTTATGTTACTGCACAAGTAATCCAGAGGCCTGGACGAATGATCCAGAGATATGAGTTCAAATCCCAGCACGACAGCTGGTGAATTTAAATTTAGTTAATTAAATAAATCTGGAATAAAAAGCTAGCATCAGTAATGGTGATTATGAAGCTACCGGACTGTCATAAAAACCCATCTGGTTCACTAATGTCCTTTAGGGAAGGAAATCTGCCGTCCTTACCCAGTCTGGCCTATATGTGACTCCAGACCCACAACAATGTGGTTGAGTCTGAAATGGCCTAGCAAGCTACTCAGTTGTACCAAATCGCTACGAGTAACAATAATAAGAAACTGGATGGACCACCCGGCATTGATATCGACCGAGGCACCGACTTCGGACCCAACAAAGGCACACCCCACCCAGTCGACCCTGCAAAGCCTTCCTCACTAACATGCCCCAAAATTGGGAGAGCTGTCCCACAGACTAGTCAAGCAACAGCCTGACATAGTCATACTTACAGAGTCATATCTTTCAGCCAACGTCCCAAACTCCTCCATCACCATCCCTGGGTATGTCCTGTTCCACTGGCAGGACAGACCCGTCAAGGGTGGCAGCACAGTGGTATACAGTTGGGAGGGCATGGCCCTGGGAGTCCTCAACATTGACTCTGGGCCCCATGAAGTCTCATGGCTTCAAGTCAAGCATGGGCAAGGAAACCTCCTGTTGATTACCACCTACTGTCCTCCATAAGCTGATGAATCAGTACTCCTCTGTGTTGAACACCACTTGAAAGAAGCACTGAGGGTAGCACGGACACAGAATGTACTCTGGGTGGGGGACTTCAATTTCCATCACCAAGAGTGGCTCGGTAGCACCACTGCTGGCCGAGCTGGCCGACTCCTGAAGAACATAGCTGTCAGACTGGGCCTGCGGCAGGTGGTGAGAGAACCAACATGGGGGAAGAACCTATTTGACCTCGTCCTCTCCAATCTAGCTGTGACAGATGCATCTGTCAATGACAGTATTGGTAGCAGCGACCACCGTACAGTCCTTGTGGAGACGAAGTCCCGTCTTCACACTGAGGACACCCTCCATCGTGTTGTGTAGCACTACCACTGTGCTAAATGGGATAGATTCAGAACAGATATAGCAGCTCAAACTGGGCATTCATGAGGCCATCAGCAGCAGCAGAATTGTATTCCACCACAATCTGTAACCTCAAGGCCCAGCATATCCCTCACTCTACCATTACCATCATAGAAGAGAATGCCAGGAGCAGCACCAGGCATACCTAAAAATGAGATGCCAACCTGGGGAAGCTACAACACAGGACTACATGTATGCTAAAAAATGGAAGTAGCATGCTATAGACAGGGCTAAGCGATCCCACAATCAACGGATCAGATCAAAGCTCTGCAGTCCTGCCACATCCAGTCGTGAATGGTGGTGGACCATTAAACAACTAACGGGAGGAACAGGCTCCATGAATATCCCCATCCTCAATGATGGTGGAGCCCAGCACGTGAGTGCAAAAGACAAGGCTGAAGCATTTGCAACCATCTTCAGCCAGAAGTGCCAAGTGGATGATCCATCTCGGCCTCCTCCTGAGGTCCCCACCATCACAGAAGCCAGTCTTCAGCCAATTTAATTCACTGCATGTGATATCAAGAAATGGCAGAGATCACTGGATACAGCAAAAGTCCCGACAACATCCTGGCTGTTGTGCTCCAGAACTAGCCGCTCCTCTAGCCAAGCTGTTCCAGTACAGCTACAACACTGGCATCTACAAGACAATGTGGAAAACTGCCCAGGTATATCCTGTCCAAAAAAAACAGGAAAAACCCAATCCGGCCAATTACCGCCCCATCAGCCTACTCTCAATCATCAGCAAAGTCATGGAAGGTGTCATCGACAGTGCTATCAAGCGGCACTTACTCACCAATAACCTGCTCAACGATGCTTAGTTTGGGTTCTGCCAGGACCACTCGGCACTAGACCTCATTACAGCCTTTACTCCCTCCACCATCAGCGCAGCAACTCGCCAATACTTCTTGAACAGCACATCCCAAACCCGCGACCTCTACCACCTAGAAGGACAAGGGCAGCAGGCGCATGGGAACACCACCACCTCCAAGTTCCCCTCCAAGTCACGTACCATCCTGACTTGGAAACATATCGTCGATCCTTCATCGTTGCTGGGTCAAAATCCTGGATTCCCTCCCTAACAGCACTGTGGGAGTACCGTCACCACACGGACTGCAGCGGTTCAAGAAGGCGGCTCAGCACCACCTTCTCAAATGACAATTAGGAATGGGCAATAAATGCTGGCCCTGGCAGCGAGGCCTACATCCCAGGAACAAATTTTTTAAAAGTCTGTAGATGAAATCGCCAAGGAGCAATTAATTTGTTAATTTTCATTCTTTTTGATAGGTTTTGAGAAATATTGGCCAGGAATCCCTGAGGTTGCCTTTCGCTTCTGTAAAGTCTGTGGGTTGTATAGCGAAGTAATACACAGACTACAAGAGTAACTTAAACAGGACTTTACTATTCGAAGGTCAGGGCGAATCTGCCCAATAAATTCTGCCACAGCACTTATATACCGGTATGGTCACCGTCGGTATTACAGTATACAGCAGCCAGGATAAGTAGTGCCACACCTAAAATAGTTCTCTTAAAGGTAGAACAGTTACATACACTACAATCCTCCCTTTTTAGCTTACAACATACTTATTCCCCATTAACATAACATCATAACATATCCAACTTCATGTTACAACAGTTCACAGAGGTAGTCTCTGCGGAAACAGTTCACAGATTCAGTCTCTGCGGGAAACAGTTCACAGATTCAGTCTCTGATCTTCTTGACTCGGTCCGGACCACGCCTCCGTGGTGTAGTCGGGTCACCTTGCTAGAGGGACTCACCCCATAGTCCTTCCCTAGACTTAACAGCCTTACTTCCATCACTTCTGAACCAGCATTGCTGACTTTTTTAAAACAAACAAAAAACAGTTGGATTGCCTTAGGAAATTTTCCTACTTTCCAACTGATTTGGCTCCGTTCGGGGGACCACGTATGTGATCGGATAGAGGTAATAATGGTTCAGATGGTTATCATCTTCTGCTTCGTCTTTTCCTTTTTTGCTTCTTGGAGACTCTCGGGGCTCCATTGTCAGCTGCCAGCTGTAACGCCACCATCTCCCTATGTTCCTTAGACTTTAAGTGATTCATCCTGATTTTGGCACTTTGGGAGTTCTCGGCACAAGCTGGGCAGACCAGGTCCTCGTAATATTCAGTGTCACTCAACAGATCATGGTAATATTCGGTGTCGTCCTGAGCTAGGCCAGCGAGAGGGTCTTCTATTTCCTCCTTACCCAGCTGGACGTTAGCCGACTTTTGTTCCAAATCCCGACATCTGTCCTGAAGAGACTTCATCATGCGTTCAGATTCATCCCGCTTTTTCTGGGCTTCCTGCAAGTCTTTTACTAATGACCTCATTTGTGATTTCAATACTTCAACTTCATTCAGAGATTGATTGATCGGACTATTCAATCCCTCTACTGAAGTAGCTGTTTCAGTATTCTGTTGTTCTACATTGCCGTGCGTCAGCGTACTTTTGGCATCCAAGGGCTGTTCTGCTGCAGACTTCCCAGTCTGGGTTGCCACCTCAGCTCTTCCAATGACTTTTGAGAGCTCCCTTCCCTTTGAAGATTGAGGCTCGTATTTAAGTTTTTCCCATTTTAGAGTTTTATCCCTCAGCATATGAATGAGTTGGCTGACTGTTAACTCTTCTGTCATCATCCCTTTTCCATTAACTACAGGGCTGTTTATAACCTTGCCCTGGAGGAGTTGGCTGACTGTTAACTCTTCTGTCCTCATCCCTTTTCCATTAGCTGCAGGGCTGTTTAGAACCTTGTCCTGGGGCTCCTTTGCTGCTTCTACTTCGCCATCATCCGCAGCCCCCATCATTCGAATTTCCACAAATGAATCGTCCGGTGATGCTGCACCCAACTTCAGTAGGAGCTCGGAAGTCATGTCGACCAACTCAGCTTTTTCTGCCTGCAACCTGCTAACCAGCGCCTTCAGTTGCGGCACATCTTGTTCCACCGGATTGGAGCACGCCCCTTCAGAAGCCGAATCAGCTTTGATTCGTTTGGCCTCCTCGTGCAGACGGTTTGTGTGCTCCTGCTCCCTTTTCTTCCCCAGCTGCTTCTGTTGTCTTTCCAGATTCTCCCATTCGGTATCATAGAACTTTTTCATTGCTTTCATCTCTTGCTCGAGATGGCAATTCAATTGTTCTAATTGCTGTCGTAATCTGAAATAAGTTTGCGTTCGAGCTCGATGTTCCTCAGTAATATATATGTCTGTAACTTGAACAGACTCAGAATTCTCTGTCAAGCTATGTTGTTGTTGTTCAGAGGAATTCTGTTCTGAAGCTTTGTTCTCCTCTGGAGCACAAGCCTTTATGCCCACATTCGTTCTACCAACCTTAGTCAGCAAGTTCATTTTAGACTTGTCTTTCATGCTTGGGCTGGTCTTATCGTCATCTGTTTCAGAGTCTGAGCTGATTGTCTGCCCCGAGTCCTCACTCGTTATTGCTTTGAGGTAGTGCCATTCCATGTCTATTTTCTTGATCCACTCCCGTCCTAGAAGTGGTGGTCCTCCCTCAGGTAGTACGTATAAGTCCATTCCGGGGTGTTCTTTGCCCCTGTCTCTCACCTTGACTCTTATCTTTCCCATGGGGTATACTTTATGCCCCGTGTATGTCTGCAATACGAACTTGGTATCTCTCAAGGGTATATGTGAGAATAGGGCTGATCCAGTGTCCAATTCCATTCTCACTTGGACTCCGGCTATTTTTAGCATGACCCAGATAGTTTGTAAGTCAGCTTCCTTACTCACATTATGAATTCTCAGACTACCCAGTTCCTGGCCGCTTGGGTCTGAATCCGAATTCTGTTCATCTGAACTCTTCTCAACCACCTTGTGTACTTTGTTGTACTTTTCCTGTGATGGCTTTTTTTTTTGGTTGTTGGTCTTCTTCCCTGACTGGCATACTTTGGCTATGTGACCCAGTTTGCCACATTTCCTGCAGTCCTGGTTTTTAAACCAGCATTGGTTCTGGTCGTGTGTTGTCTTCCCACAACGATAACATTTCGTTGCACCCGAAGTAATTTGATCCACACCGAGGACCGCTGCCTTCAGCTGCATTTCCGCAGTTCCTTTCACTGCGGCTTCGTGTGATGCTGCAATAAGGACAGCCCTATCCAGTGTAAGGTCGTTCTCTTCGAGCAGTCGCTTTTGCGTTCCTTCCTTCGACAACCCGCACACGAACTTGTCTCACAATGCCTCTGTCAGATTTCCTCCAAACTGGCAGTATTTCGCTAGCCTACGTAGTTCGACAAAGTATTCCGCGTTGCTTTCCTCTTTCCGTTGCGTTCTCGCATAAAATTTGAATCGTTCCGCCAACATCAGCGGTGTGGGGTTCAAGTGATCCTTCAGAACAGCAACAATATTATCGAAGGTTTGATCCGCCGGTTTAACTGGTGCAAGAAGATGCTTCAATAGCCCGTATGTCTTCGCCCCCATCGAGTTTAGCAAGGTTATAGCTTTATCATCATCCTCTATTTTATTGGCCTCACAATATATCTCAATGCGTTCTACATACGTGGCCCAATCTTCTACCTCGGAATCGAAATCGTTGATGTTACCACACTTAGGCATCTTCACCTCCCTGATAAGCAACAACGAAATATTTCTTTAACTCTTTTTTTTTTCCAAGATGGCGGTTTCCCCGTGCTTATCTTCTTTCCCCGCCCCTTTCAAAATGGCGGTTCCCACTTCTGTCTTTTTCTCCGCCTACTGGCGGCTTCCCGCGGTTTCCCGCGCTTATCTTCTTCCCCCGCCCACTTTCAAGATGGCGGTTCCCGCTTTTCTTCCCCTGGCAGGAGGGGTAAGCTTTTCCCTCAGGCGACGGCCGCTGGCTTTCGGGGTTCGCAGCCTGCGTTTCGGCTTCAGCGCGTTCCCTTCTCTCGGCCGGGCAACCGGCTCTGGGTACAACCCGTTGACGGCGAACGGTCTCAGCCGCTGGCTGGATCTCGCTCAGTCTCCCTCGCTCGGGCTCTGTCTCTCCGGTGCTGGGTACAACCCGTTGATGGCGAACAGTTTCAGCCGCTGGGCTGGATCTCGCTCAGTCTTCCTCGGGCTCTGTCTCTCCCGCTCGCGTGGCTCTCGCTCGCTCTCTCTCGGGCTCTGTCTCTCCCGTTCGCGCGGCTCTCGCTCGGGCTCTGTCTCTCCCGCTCGCGCGGCTCTCAATCGCGCCTCCCAGCCCTCTCGCAGTCCGGTGCTTCCCTCCCCGGCTGCAGCTGAGTTCTCCGCGATTTATTTATTTTATCTCTTCCCGCGCCTTACGATCCCGGTCGCAGCGCTTCGTGGCCTCGGTCACTGTCCGACCTTTTTCACCCAATCGCTCCTCCCAGCCGCTCGCAGTCCGGTGCTTCCTCCCCGGCTGCGGCTGCGTTCTCCGCGGTTTATTTATTTTTATCTCTTCCCGCACCTTACGATCCGGTCGCAGCGCTTCGTGGTCGCGGTATTTGTCCGGCCTTTTTCGCCGTCGCGGTCTAGTCGTCTCACGACGCTCCCCAGCCCGCTTGTACCGCGGCTTCTGCTCCACGCTGCCCCAGTCTCAGCGCCTCTGGGCCCGACTTCTGTCCGGCTCCTTTCCCCCTCGACCGTGGTCGAGTGCACCGCCCTTATCCTCCGTTTATTTGTTTCTATTTTCCCTTTACTCACAGTCACCGTGGCCGACTTGCTTCTCGTGTTGATCGGCTCACTCACCACCGTGGCAGAAGGGACAATCCGTGCCTGTTGCTGATGGAAGACTTCGTGTTTGAATCTTCCTCCTTTCTTGGTCTGCAGACTCGAGTTTTCTCTCAGCAAAACGACGAGGGCGGGTGCCTCTTCTCGACGCTCGTTTACTTCTTCAGAAGTATTGTTGCCGCAGGGTAAGATCGAACTCGTCGCCACTGTAAAGTCTGTGGGTTGTATAGCGAAGTAATACACAGACTACAAGAGTAACTTAAACAGGACTTTACTATTCGAAGGTCAGGGCGAATCTGCCCAATAAATTCTGCCACAGCACTTATATACCGGTGTGGTCACCGTCGGTATTACAGTATACAGCAGCCAGGATAAGTAGTCATGGTGTGGAGATGCCGGAGTTGGACTGGGGTGGACAAATGTAAGAAATCACACAGCACCAGGTTATAGTCCAACAGCTTTATTTGAAATCACAAGCTTTCGGAGCGCTGCTCCTTCTTCAGGTGAAGTGGAGAAATGCATAAAGACACAGCTTATATAGTCAGAGAATCATGTCAGATGTTTACAGGTAACCTTTCCAACTGCCATTTATCGCACCTCGGCAGAGAGATAATCACAGCAGTCAAAGTTGTGAATGGTGTCCAAACAGGTCAGTCAGGGAAACATTACATCAAAGAACAATGAGGTGGGGTCACAAGGGGTCAAATATTGCAGATGCTGGGGTCTGTATGAAAAACAAAAAAACAGACAAAAAACATTTTTTTTTGGCTGGAAATCACAGACACTGCGACAACGGATGAACGGACACCGCGCAACAATCACCAGGCAGGAGTGTTCCCTCCCAGTCGGGGAACACTTCAGCAGTCAAGGACATTCAGCCTCCGATCTTCGGGTAAGCATTCTCCAAGGTGGCCTTCGAGACACACGACAACGCAAAATCGTCGAGCAGAAACTGATAGCCAAGTTCCGCACCCATGAGGACGGCCTTAACCTAGATCTTGGGTTCATGTCACGCTACATGTAACCCCACCTGATGCAGGGTTATCCAGACTCGAGTCGACATTGGCTTGTTCTCTCTACACAGATGCGGCTGGACCTGCTGTGATTTCCAGCCAAAAAAAATGTTTTTTGTCTGTTTTTTTGTTTTTCATACAGACCCCAGCATCTGCAATATTTGACCCCTTGTGACCCCACCTCATTGTTCTTTGATGTAATGTTTCCCTGACTGACCTGTTTGGACACCATTCACACCTTTGACTGCTGTGATTATCTCTCTGCCGAGGTGCGATAAATGGCAGTTGGAAAGGTTACCTGTAAACATCTGACATGATTCTCTGACTATATAAGCTGTGTCTTTATGCATTTCTCCACTTCACCTGAAGAAGGAGCAGCGCTCCGAAAGCTTGTGATTTCAAATAAAGCTGTTGGACTATAACCTGGTGTTGTGTGATTTCTTACATAGGATAAGTAGTGCCACACCTAAAATAGTTCTCTTAAAAGTAGAACAGTTACATACACTACAGCTTCTGTACCATTGTGTTTTTGTACATCCACCAGACAAGCCTCATTTTAACTGCTCCCTCATTACTGCACTAAAATGTCAGCTGAAATTATAGGTTCAAATTCTGGATTGGGGCTTGATTCTACAACCTTGTGACTCAGAGGCAACAATGCCACCATTGAGCCACAGCTGACTCCTACTAGCAGCCAAACCAGTGACAGTGGCATTGCTCACCCTGACTCTGGTGTGACCACGTCAATGTGTTTATATCTCAATAGTTTATAGCAGTGTCATTGAACACAGCACTCCACTCACAGCCCAGCGATCCTGATTGGATGCTGAGTCACCTCAGTAATTCCTGCCCTGCAAACCAAACATTCGTGAGGAGAATGTCCGTCTAATAACACGTTCGCTTGAGGCTGGGAAAATTTGCAAGTGTTGTGAAATTATATGGAAACAGAACTAGCTGACGTCTTTGAGTGTATTGCACTGTGTGGTTTGGTACTGAGCCATTCAGACCAGGAAGGTCTCACTTTCAGTAATAACTCTGGGCCGAGCCAGTTGAGATCAGAGGTGGGGTCACTGCATTTAATACAGCAATACATGTTTGAAATTATAACAAGTGCTGCCATTAACCATTTGACTGCCAGCAGATCCAGGGAGTTCTGTAATATGACTTTAGCTCAAACACTGTGATGCTGTAACATTTCCTAATATTACAATAACGTGCTCAGGCGGCAGGAGCAACTTTATTCACTGCTGCAATATTGCTGTTACTTCGAAATGTGCTGATCCATGAAATTTCAGGCCTGGAGCTGATATCGATTGACTGCAGTGGAGCATGTGAGTCTGAAGCTTGGCATGTGTTTCTGCTGTGGCTCAGTGGGTAGCACTCTCGCTTGAGTTAGAAGGTTGTGGGTTCAAGTCCCACTTGAGAGACTTGAGCACATAATCTAGGCTGACACTCCAGTGCAGTGTTGAGGGAGTGTTACACTGTTAAAGGTGCCATCTTTCAGATGATGTATTAAACCAAGGCCCCGACTGCTCTCTCAGGTGGACGTAAAAGATCCCATGGCACTATTTCGAAGAAGAGCAGGGGAGTTCTCGCCGGTGCCTTGGGCAATATTTATCCCTCACAACCATCTTCACTAAAACAGATTATCTGGTCATTATCATATTGCTGTTTGTGGGAGCTTGCTGTGTGAAAATTGATTGCCACATTTCCTACATTACAACAGTGACTACACTTCAAAAGTACTTAATTGACTGTAAGGAGCTTTGGGATATCCTGAGGTCATGAATGGTGCTATAGAAATACAAATCTTCCCTTATTTCAGATATTTCAGCTTCTAACTAAATCTTTGGTACAAGGGGTGTTCATTTGCAAAGATAATGGTGCTGAGGAAGATGATAAACAGTCCTTTTCTATGAGAGACCCAGGTATAGTTGCTACAGTGATAGAATTAATGTTCATTTACAATGATTACATCCAGTTCTGCTGCTCCCCTGATTTCCCCAGAGATTCTCAATGAGGCCAGGATTTCACAATCTGCTGAAGGTTGAGGTCCACTGTCTGGCATTTTGAGAGTTACTTCATTTCTGGGCCAGAAGATTGAAAGAATCACAAGACATAATTTATTTTGGAGAAAAACCAGTGAAGAAGACAGCAAGTGATCATGGGAGATTTTATAATTCTATGTGGTCTTGTAAATGTTTCTCATTCACTGAGGTTTCAGGTTTGATAGAATTGTCAGCAGAGGTAATGATCTAAGGACATAATCTGGCCACTTATCTCACTGTTGTTTGTGGGATCTTGCTGTGTATTCTGCTCTTGCAGCACGTTCCTATGCAGAGCTAGACAGGTAGCTAACAACTTGATATCTTCCCATAAAAATCACAAGGCTTGACTTTTCTTGTAAACTTTACTGAAAGATTCTTATTGTGAAACTGAAATACAATACAGAAATGGAAGCACACATTATTATACAAGCACATAACTGATATGCATACACAAATTTAGGTACGCCTGAGTAACACAGTACACTTGGCATGTAACTTACCAAACACGTGGAAACACAGCTTACTGTGAATATACATTTAGCAAACTGGAAGGCATTCTCTTTAAATTAGCCCTGTACATAGTGCATCAAAATACAGCTACTAGTTAACCAGCTAGACAGAGAGCGAGCACTTCACGGCTAGTTGTGTAAGTTTGCTTACAGAGAAAAGTTACAAACTAAACATTTTCTGCAAAATATAGTGTACACTAATCATCTATAACATTCTCAAGTACTTACAGACAAATAGTGTCCAAGGCTGGAGCGTGACAACAATATAACTTCCCAGACCATGTGTGGCTGCAGGTCTGTGATATACAGTAGTTTACTTTACTGCACTTTACTGTGCTTTACTGTGCTTTACCGCAGTTGCTAGGTACCAAATATCCACTAGGTGGCGGCACACAATGGGAATCGACCCAAATTACTCAAACCCCTGAATTAACTGGAAAACTAACATAAATTCCTAAAGAAAGGCAGCACACTGTGTGCAAGTTAGCTATTGCATTTGCCTCGATGACAACAGCAAATGCACTTCAAATGTAATTCATTGGCTATGAAACTCTTTGGGGTTTCATGAGGGTGTGAAAGGTGCTATTTAAATGCAATTTATTTATTGGAGTTGGATTTTAACCTCTTTGACAAATAAGCAGGACATTGGCAGGCTGCCACTGTGCTGGCACAGAGTGGAGGAGACTGTTCAAATGGATGAATCAGGGGGCAGTGATTAATTTGTCACATTAGACTACTGGGTAGAACTTCCAAGCAGCAAAGTGTAAAGTCTGTGGGTTATATGGTGAATTAATACACAGACTACAAGAGTAACTTTAACAGGACTTTACTATTTGAAGGTCAGGGCGAATCTGCCCAATAAATCCTTACACAGCACTTATATACCGGTGTGGTCACCACCGGTATTACAGTATACAGTAGCCAAGATAAAGTAGTGCAACCCTTAAAATAGTTCTCTTAAAGGTGGAACGTTACATACACTACAATCCTCCCTTTTTAGGTTAACAATATATACATATTCCCATTAATATAACATCTTAACATATATACAACTTTATGTGAAACAGTTCACAGATTCAGTCTCTCTGGAGGCTTCCGGACTCTGTCCGGATAACGCCTCGGTGGTGTAGTCGTTTTCGGTGGTGTAGTAGGTTCTTCTGGCAAGGTCGATTCGGCTTGAAGGACCGTTTCAGGTTCATCGGATTCCAGTATTACCGGATCGGAGGTAGATGCTCTGGGTATCTCTGCTTCAACATTAGACGTATAGAGTTGTGGAGTAGGTTGGGCCTTTGTGGATGATTCTATGATCTGGTCAACATGGCGCCTTATTATGCTTTCACCAATGTCCACGGTATACATCAACGGTCCTAGCCTTTTTCCAATAGTTCCCGGCTGCCATTTCTCGGTACGGTAGTCCCGGGCCAAAACTTGTTGACCTATCTGAAAGGATCTAGTTGGCCTTTCATTCATGCCTTGAAATTGCCGGTTCTCTACGTCCCTTCTGACGTTTGGCTTAATCAAATCCAGCCGGCATCTTATTCTTCTATTGAAAAACATCATGGCGGGAGTTTGGTTTGTGACCGCATGTGTTGCATTCCTGTACGCCAACAAGAAGTTATCTACCTTATGTTGTAGATTTATGTCTTCATTACCCATGGCCTTTATGGCCTTCTTGAAGGTCTGGACAAACCTTTCAGCTAATCCATTGGTGGCGGGATGGTATGGGGCGGACGTATAGTGCTTGACCCCATTGCTTTTTAAGAACTTCCTGAATTCTTCGGACACAAATTGCGGTCCATTATCAGAACAGATCTGTTCCGGCAGCCCATTCCTGGCAAATATGGTCCTTAATACTGTGATGGTTTTTTCCGTGGTGGTGGAGGACATTTTTATTACCTCCGGCCACTTGGAGTGTGCATCCACCGCGATTAAAAACATTGAGTCCATAAATGGACCAGCAAAGTCGATATGTACCCTTTGCCATGGAGATGAGGGCCACTCCCATGGATGCAGAGGAGCTTGTGGTGGCGCGTTTTGGACCTTCTGGCATCCTAGACAGCTCTTGGTTATTTCTTCGATGTCTCCATCAATACCTGGCCACCACACAAACACTCTGGCTAGGTTCTTCATTTTCACTCCACCCAGATGCCCCTCGTGAAGCTCCTTTAGTACTTTCTGCTGGAGTTTGGGTGGAATCACCACTCTAGATCCACACATCAAGGTTCCTCGGCACACTGACAGCTGTTCTCTTCTGTGCGAAAATGCTGGCAGCATTGGTTCGCCATGTACTGGCCATCCCTCCACCGTTAAATCGTAGACTCGTGAGAGAGTCGGGTCATTTCTTGTTTCCTTTTCGATCATGGAATTTGTTACTGGTAGACATTCCATTATGGTTGAGTGGAACATCTCCACTGGGTCCACTGTAGTCGCCTCTTCTTCCACTGGCAACGGTAGGTGCGATAACCCATCAGCATTTCCATGCTGTTTGGACCTTTTGTATTCGATGTCATATTGGTGTGCCCCTAGTAGAACGGACCACCTCTGTAGCCTTTGTGCTGTCATAGTGGAAACGGCCTTGTTAGGGTTGAATATGGACACCAACGGCTGGTGGTCTGTCAGCAATGTAAACTTCTTGCCCTGCAGGTAATGATTGAATTTCTTTACTCCCCACACAAGGCTAAGAGCCTCCCTATCTATCTGAGCATAATTTCGCTCAGCGGAGGTCAATGATCGGGACGCAAATGCGACTGGCCTTTCCGAGCCATTTGGTAACTTGTGTGAGAGTACAGCTCCAATACCATAAGGGGAAGCATCACAAGCTAGACGAAGAGGTAGCGTTGGGTTGAAGTGAGCCAACACTTCCTCAGAGGTAATCAACGCCTTGCTTCTGCGAAAGGCCTTCTTACAGTCCTCGCTCCACTTCCATGGTACTTCTTTCCGCAACAGAGCATTCAGCGGATGCAGCACCGTGGATAGATTTGGCAGAAACTTATGGTAATAATTAATCAACCCCAGAAACGACCTCAACTGTGATACATTTTCCGGAGCGGGGGCCTTCACGACCGCTTCGATCTTGTCAGGTGACTTGTGCAGCCCCTCTTGGTCAATGACATGACCGCAGTACGAGATCCGTTTCTGGAAGAACTCACATTTCTGGCGATTAACTCAAAGGCCATATTCCTTCAACCTGGTGAGCACCAGTTTCAAATTTGTGAGGTGCTCCTCCTTGTCTTCTCCCGTAATCAGGATATCGTCCAAGTAACACTGAGTGCTTGGAATACCCTGTAAGACCTGCTCCATGGCCCTCTGCCAAATTGCTGGAGCCGAAGCTACTCCAAAAACCAGTCTATTATATCGATACAAGCCTCTGTGCGTGTTGATTGTGAGATACTGGCGTGACTCTTCCTCGACCTCCATCTGTAAATATGCTTGTGCCAGGTCTATCTTGGTGAAGTGTTTCCCGCCAGACAATGAAGCAAAGATATCCTCAATCCGCGGAAGCGGGTATTGTACCGTGTGAAGCACCGGATTAACTGTGATCTTGAAGCCTCCGCAGATGCGGACCTTCCCCGGTCCCCCTGGCTTGTTACTTGATGAAGACTTCATGACGGGAACAATGGGCGTGGCCCACTCACTCCAGTCCACCTTCGACAGTACCCCTGCACGTTCAAGCTCTTCCGGTTCTGCCTCCACAGCAGGTCGTATCGCGTAAGGTACCGATCTGGCTTTGAAAAATTTTGGGCTTGCATGTTCTGCAATCTTGATTTTTGCCTTAATTCCTCTCAGTGTTCCCAGTCCCTGCTGGAATACCTCTTTAGCCTCGTCCAATATTCTGGACAACCGTTCAGGTTTGACATCTTTCTTTCCGAAATCTACCGTCATTGTGTTTAGTGAGTGCCAGTCTATCTTTATTTTCCTGATCCACTCCCGTCCCAGAAGTGGTGGACCTCCCTCGGGTAGTACATATAAGTCCATTCCTTGGTGATCTTTGCCCTTGTGTCTCACCTTGACTTTTATCTTTCCGATGGGGTATACTTTATGCCCCGTGTATGTCTGCAATACTATCTCCGTATCCCGTAGGGGAATATGTTTGAATAACTTTTTGTAATCTTGTTTATTCATGACCGTCAACGCCGATCCGGTGTCCACTTCCATCTTCACTTGGACTTTTGCAATCTGCAGTGTGACCCAGATAGTTTGTCGGTCAGCTTCTTTACTCACATTGTGAATCCTCAGACTACCCAGTTCCTTGCTGTTGGGGTCTGAATCTGAATTCAGTTCATCTGGACTCTTCACAGTCACCTTATGTACCTTTCTGTACTTCTTCTGCGGTGACTTATTGTTGCTGGTCTTCTTTCCTGACCGGCATACTTTAGCTATGTGACCAAGTTTGCCACATTTTCTACATTCCTGGTTTTTAAACCAGCATTGGTTCTGGTCGTGTGTTGTCTTCCCACAACGGTAACATTTCGTTGTACCCGAAGTCATTTGATCCACACTGAGTACCGCTGTCTTCAGCTGCATTTCCGCTGTGCCTCTCGCTGTGGCTTCGTGCGATGCTGCAATAAGGACAGCCTTATCAAGTGTAAGATCGTTCTCTTCGAGCAGTCGCTTTTGTGTTCCTTCCTTCGACATCCCGCACACGAACTTGTCTCTCAGTGCCTCTGTCAGATTTACCCCAAACTGACAGTATTTTGCTAGCCTACGCAGTTCAACCAGGTACTCCGCGTTGCTTTCCTCCTTTAGTTGCGTTCTCCCGTAAAATTTAGCTCGTTCCGCTAACATCAGCGGTGTGGGGTTCACATGATCCTTCAGGACAGCAACAATATTAGCAAAAGACTGATCCGCCGGTTTAGCTGGTGATAGAAGATGCTTCAATAACCCGTATGTCTTCGCACCCATTGAGTTTAGTAAGGTTAGAGCTTTATCATAATTTGCTATCTTATTGACCTTACAATATATCTCGATGCGTTCTACATACGTGGTCCAATCTTCCACATCAGAATCGAATTCGTTGATGTTGCCACGCTTAGGCATCTTCACAATCTTCCTGAGAAACAACAACGAAATTTTTCTTTAACTTTTTTTTTTCCAAAAATGGCGGTTTCCCGCGCTTGTCTTCTTCCCCGCCCACTTTCAAAATGGCGGTTTCCTGCTCCTGTCTTCTTCTCCACCTACTGGCGGGAGGGGTAAGCTTTTCCCTCGGGCGACGACTGCTGGCTTTCAGGGTTCGCAGCCTGCGCGCCGGCTTCAGTGCGTTCTTTGTTCCCTTTTCTCGGCAGGGCAACCGGCGCTGGGGACAACCCGTTGACGGCGAACAGTTCCAGCCGCTGGCTGAATCTCCTCAGTCTCCCTCGCTCGGCTCTGTCTCTCCCGCTCGCTCTGGCTCTGTCTCTCCCTCAGCGGCTTCCAATCGCGCCTCCCAGCCCTCTCGCAGTCCGGTCCTTTCCTCCCCCGGCTGCGGCTGAGTTCTCCGCGGTTTCTTATTTTTATTTCTTCCCGCGCCTTACGATCCCGGTCGCAGCGCTTCGTGGCCTCGGTAGCTGCCCGGCCTTTCGCCGGTCGCGGTCGAGCTGTCTCACGACGCTGTTGCGTCTCCCAGCCCGCTTGTAGCCCGGTCTCTCACACCGGCTGCGTTCCCGCTGGTAGCCCGGTCTCTCACACCGGCTGCGTTCCCGCTTGCACCGCAGCTTCCGTGCCCCACGCTGCCCCAGTCTCAGCGCCTCTGGGCCCGACTTCTGTCCGGCTCATTTCCCCCCCGACCGTGGTCGAGTTCACCGCCCTTCCTCCGTTCTTTTTTTTTATTTTCCCCCTACTCACAGTCAACGTGGCCGACTTGCTTCTCGTGGCTGATCGGCTCACTCACCACCGTGGCAGAAGGGACGATCACTGCCTGTTGCTGATGGAAGGCTTCGTGTCTGAATTCTTCCTTCTTCCTTGCTCTGCAGACTCGAGTCTTCTCTCAGCAGAATGACGAGGGCGGGTGCCTCCTCTCGACGCTCGTTAACTGCTTCGGATGTATCGCTGCCGCAGGGTAAGATCGAACTTGTCGCCACTGTAAAGTCTGTGGGTTAACATAGTAAACATAGAGATAGGAACAGGAGTAGGCCATTCGGCCCTTCGAGCCTGCTCCGCCATTCAATGAGATCATGGCTGATCTTCGTCTGAGATCATAGCTGATCTTACCAGTTCAGTACCCCGTCCCCGCCTTTTCTCCGTAACCCTTAATCCCCTTAGCCTTCAGAAATATATCCAATTCTCTCTTGAAAATATTTATTGAATTAGCCTTCACAGCCCTCTGTGGCAGGGAATTCCACAGGCTCACCACTCTTTGAGTGAAGAAATTCTTCCTCATCTCTGTTTTAAATGATTTGCCCGCTATTTTTAGACTGTGGCCCCTGGTTCTGTGCTCCCCGGCCATTGGAAACATTCTCTCTGAATTCAGCCTGTCCAGGCCTGCCATAATTTTATATGTTTCGATGAGATCCCCTCTCAATCTTCTAAACTCCAGTGAGTACAAGCCCAAACTATTTAATCTCTCTTCGTAGGTCATTCCCGCCATTCCAGGTATCAGCCTGGTGAATCGCCGTTGCACTCTTTCCATGGCAAGAACATCCTTCCGCAGATGGGGCGACCAAAACTGTACACAATACTCCAGATGCGGTCTCACCAGCACCTTGTACAGCTGTAGTAAGGTATCCCTATTCCTATACTCGAACCCCCTTGATATGAAGGCCAACATACCATTTGCCTTCTTGATCGCCTGTTGCACCTGCATGCTCTCCTTCAGTGACTGGTGCACAAGAACACCCAGGTCCCTCTGCACTTCCCCATCTCCCAATCTATTGCCATTTAGATAATAATCTACCCTCCTGTTTTTACCCCCAAAGTGGATAACCTCGCATTTATCCACATTATAGTGCATCTGCCACGTATCTGCCCATTCCCCCAACCTGTCCAAATCGCACTGTAGCCTCCTGACATCCTCATCAGAGCCCACCCCTCCTCCTAGTTTAGTGTCGTCAGCGAATTTGGAAATATTGCATCCAATTCCCTGATCCAGATCATTTATATATATTGTGAACAGCTGGGGTCCCAGGACAGATCCTTGCGGCACCCCGCTGGTCACTGCCTGCCACTCCGAAAACGAGCCGTTTATTCCAACTCTCTGTTTTCTATCCGCCAGCCAGTTCTCTATCCACGTTAATACTTTGCCCCCAATCCCATGAGCCTTAATTTTGCATGATAATCTTTTGTGTGGAACCTTATCGAAGGCTTTCTGGAAGTCAAGGTACATCACATCCACTGGCTCTCCCCCATCTATTTTACCAGTTACTTCCTCAAAAAATTCCAGCAGATTAGTCAAACATGATTTACCCTTTGTAAATCCATGTTGACTCTGTCCGATCCTTTCCCCATTTGTCAAGTGCTCCGCTATTTTATCCTTAATAATGGACTCTAGCATTTTGCCCACAACCGATGTAAGGCTTACTGGTCTATAATTCCCTGCTTTCTCTCTACCCCCCTTTTTAAATATTGGGGTAACATTAGCTACCCTCCAATCCACGGGTACTGTTCCCGAGTCAATGGAGTTCCGGAAGATGATCCTTAGAGCATCTGCTATCTCCAGGGCCACCTCCTTAAGTACCCTAGGATGTAGTTTATCAGGCCCCGGGGATTTGTCGGCCTTCAGTCCCCTCAACTTACCCAACACCATATCCCTAGAGATACTAATTTCTGTCAGCTCCTCCCTCTCATTAGTCCCTATGTTTGCCGATATTCCTGGGAGGTTATTTGTGTCCTCCTTTGTGAATACAGAACCAAAGTATGAGTTTAATTGGTCTGCCATTTCCTTATTCTCCATTATATATTCTCCCGAATTGGACTGCAAGGGACCGACTTGGGATTTTACCAGTCTTTTCCTCCTGATATACCGATAAAAGCTTTTGCAGTCTGTCTTTATGTTTGCTGCAAGTTTACTTTCGTATTCTATTTTCCCCTTCCTGATTAATCCCTTTGTCCTCTTTTGCTGTATCTTGTACTGCCCCCAATCTTCCGGTCTGGTGCTTTTTTTTGCCAGTTGATATGCCCTTTTTTTTGATTTTATGCTGTCCCTAATTTCCCTCGTTATCCACGGTTGAGTCACCTTTTTAGGTTTATTTTTATGCCAAACCAGTATAAACATGTTCTGGAATTCTTCCATTCTATCTTTGAATGCTTGCCATTGTCTCTCCACTGTCAATCCCCCCAGAAACACCACCCAATCAATCTTACCCAATTCCCGTCTCATACCCTCGTAATTCCCTTTATTTAAGTTCTGGACCTTAGTCTCTGATTCAATTTCCTCACTCTCCATCTCGACTGAGAGCTCGATCATATTATGATCGCACTGACCCAAGGGGCCTCGTACAAGAAGATTGCTGATAAGTCCCTTCTCATTGCACAATACCCAGTCTAAAATGGCCTGATCTCGAGTCGGCTCCTCGACATATTGGTCCAGATAACCGTCCCGAAAACATTCCAGGAATTCCTCCTCCTCAGAATTTTTACTAATTTGGGTAGTCCAATCAATATGTAAATTAAAGTCACCCATGATGACAGCTGTGCTCTTATCGCACGCTTCTCTAATTTCCCTTTTTATGCCTTCCCTCACCTCCATATTACTATTTGGAGGCCTATATATCACACCCACTAACGTTTTCCTCCCCTTGCTATTTCTCATTTCTACCCATACAGATTCCGTTTCATCCGAGTTAATATCCTTCCTTTCCATTGCATTAATCCCCTCCTTTACCAGCAATGCTACCCCACCTCCCCTACCTTTTTGCCGATCCTTCCTAAATATTGTATATCCCTGGATGTTAAGTTCCCAGCCTTGCCCACCCTGCAGCCACGTTTCTGTAATCCCAATCAAATCATACTTGTTTACCTCTATTTCCACAACTAATTCATCCACCTTGTTCCTAATGCTTCTAGCATTAAGATACAAAGCCTTCAGGCTTGCTTTTTTCACACTCTCATTATGAATTAGTTTGGCCCTTTGTGTTTCTCTCCTTTGCTTATTGCTTCTCACCTTTCTACCATCTATTTCTGACTTCATATGACTTCCCTCTTTTCCACTACCTAGGTTCCCATCCCCCTGCCAAATTAGTTTAAATCCTCCCGAACCGCCCTAGAAAATATTACCCCGAGGACATCGGCTCCCTCACAGTTCAGGTGTAGACCGTCCCCTTGGTACAGGTCACTCCTCCCCAAGAACTGGTTCCAATGCCTCAAGAATTTAAATCCCTCTCCCTTGCACCACTGCTCAAGCCACGTATTTAGCTTATCTATCTTACTCTCTCTAAACTTATTAGCTCGTGGCACTGGTAGCAATCCAGAGATTACTACCTTTGAGGTCCTACTTTTCAATTTAGCTCCTAACTCCCTAAATTCAGCTTGTAGGACCTCCTCCCTCTTTTTACCTACATCGTTGGTACCTACATGTACCACGACAACTGGCTGATCCCCCTCCCCCTTCAGAATGCTCTGCACCCGCTCCGAGACATCCTTGACCCTTGCACCAGGGAGGCAACATACCATCTTGGAGTCTCGGTCTCGGCCACAGAAACTCCTATCTATCCCCCTTACAATTGAATCCCCTATCACTATAGCCCTATCCCTCTTTTTCCCGCCCTTCTGTGCAGCAGAGCCAGTCATGGTGCCCTGAACCTGGCTGCTGGTGCCTTCCCCTGATAAGTCATCTCCCCCAACAGTACCCAAAACGGTAAACCTGTTTTGGAGGGAGATGACCGCAGGTGACTCCTGCACTACCTTCCTGCCTTTACCCTGCCTTTTGGTCACCCATTTACTGTCTGAGCTAGCCTTTACCTGCGGTGTGACCAACTCACTGAATGTGCTATCCACAACATCCTCAGCATCGCGTATGCTCCAGAGTGAGTCCATTCGCAGCTCCAGCGCCGCCATGCGGTCCGCTAGGAGCTGCAGCTGGACACACTTCCTGCACACATAGTTGTCAGGGACAGTGTCCCTGATTTCCCACATGGCACAGGAGGAGCATGACACGGGTCTGAGCTGCCCTTCCATGACTTAACCCTTACAATACCTTTTTATTTACTACGATTTAGCTTAATTATTGAATTCTACTTAGAATAAGTTTGTGAAAGTACTCACCAACCAGTCACCTACCTGTTTTCTGGTGTTGTATTTTCACTGCCGCCTCCTGTCCTGGAACCTTTTCCACCTAGGTTAGGCTCCTGAAATAAAATAAATTGAACCTACCTTTTCAACTTCCCCTAACCCCTAAAAGGTTAGAGGAGGTGGAAGGGTGGGAGACACTACACTGTAGTGTTTTGGGTTTAGCAACAGCTCCACCTATATAAGAGTTACTGGCCTCCTGCTCTCCCGACTGCACCAGCTGCTCCCTGGTGACGTCACACACTGATTACTATTTACCCCTCTCCTCTGCTGTTGATTTGGTACGCCTCGCAGCTGCCGCCGGTTTTTAAGCCGGCCTCCTCCTCGCTGCTCTCTGCTGCTCCGAGTGGTCGGGCCTCGCAACTGCCGCCGGTTTTTTAAGCCGGCCTCCTCCTCGCTGCTCTCTGCAGGCCTCGGTGCTCGCGCCGATTTTTCTACCGGGCTCCTCCTCGCCTCATTGCTCCCTGGAACTGGTCGGACCTCGGTGCTCGCGCCGGTTTTTCTACCGGGCTCCTCCTCGCCTCACTGCTCCCTGGAACTGGTCGGGCCTCGGTGCTCGCGCCAGTTTTTCTACCGGGCTCCTCCTCGCCTCACTGCTCCCTGGAACTGGTCGGGCCTCGGTGCTCGCGCCGGTTTTTATACCGGGCTCCTCCTCGCCTCACTGCTCCCTGGAACTGGTCGGGCCTCGGTGCTCGCGCCGGTTTTTCTACCGGGCTCCTCCTCGCCTCACTGCTCCCTGGAACTGGTCGGGCCTCGGTGAATTAATACACAGACTACAAGAGTAACTTTAACAGGACTTTACTATTCGAAGGTCAGGGCGAATCTGCCCAATAAATCCTTACACAGCACTTATATACCGGTGTGGTCACCACCGGTATTACAGTATACAGTAGCCAAGATAAAGTAGTGCAACCCTTAAAATAGTTCTCTTAAAGGTGGAACGTTACATACACTACACAAAGTTTGTGTATTAGCATTTAACGTGCTCCTACTACTTTCCTGCGTGCACTATTTTTATACAGGCATTAAAATAAATGAGATAGCAGCTGTCCAAAAGCACCAAACACAGGGCTGTAATATGAGGATGTTACCTGTTCCTACAGGAACTTTGCTGATTGGAAGTATTAAGCTTTATATGGTCCTCAATGCTGCTTTAATTGAGTAGAACCTGGTTCTCTGCTTTGATCTCATTCTTTAAAATTAGGGGAGGGAAACGTAGGCCTTTAAGAAACAAGCAACCAACCAAGAGGGCAGCAATATTTCTGGAATCAACTTTTGTTCAGCGTCTATCACCAAGTCTGGTAAGAGCACCGTATTATTGGAGATTTATTTCATTAATATTTTTGTTAGCAATGTGCCTACAATTTGATGTCAATCTTGCCGACTTGTAACGAGACCACAGCAACGTCAGTGACCTACGGATATTGGTGATGGCTGTGCTGGGTGTGAGGAGATTATGGGAGATTTACAAAATCAGCAAACTAAAGAGCTGAGCGAAGCTCCCAGTCATTGAGTGAGGGACACGTGAGAGTGACAGGGAGAGGGTGGCCTCATTTAGTTCAGCACCATATCAATGTCTCAATCAACGTTGGACCAAACTTTCCTTTTCCATGTGAAGTTTTTTTTGAAGCCCAGTGTGTAGAGTAAGGATAAAGATCATTGTTTGTGACGCACAGCACTATAATGAGCTCGTCTACACAAACGCAGCTTGATGTGGAACAAAAATAGACAGAGAAATGCCATGGTAGCTGTTAAAATAGTATCGGTTCCAGTTTTAATACATCTTTTATTTTAGTTGGTTGACTGCAGATAAACACTAACCTGATTCATTGAATCCATGCTAGAATTCCAATCGACCAACTCATTTCCTGTTTTCAAATCCCTCCATGGCCTTGCCCTCCCTATCTCTGTCATTTCCTCCAGCCCCACAACCCTCCGAAAATCTCAGCGCTCCTCTAATTCTGGACTCATGAGCAGCCCCGATTTTCATCGCTCCACCATTGGCGGCCGTGCCTTCTATTGCCTGGGCGCTAAGCTCTGGAATTCCCGCCCTAAACCTCTCTGCCTCTAAACCTCACTTTCCTCCTTTAAGACACTCCTTAAAACCTACCTCTTTGACCAAGCTTTTGGTCATTTGCCCTAATACCTCCTTATGTGGCTCGGTGTCAAATTCTGTTTTGTAGCGCTCCTGTGCAGCGCCTTGGGATGTTTTACTACATTAAAGATGCTATATTAACACAGGTTGTTGTTGTTGTTCATACAATTCCATCGGATAAACAATTCCCATTCACTCCTATTGTATAGTATTCCATGGATACACAGTCATATTTACTCCCATTGTAAAGAATTCCATTCAATCAAATCATGAAGAATATATTCAATCCCTCAGCAAACTTCAGATGGACACCCCCTTTGCCAGATTTTCACATGATTTATATATTTTAGTTCAGTGTCATGTTTACAGAAAGTGAGTTTCTTAATAAATAATTGAATAGGTCACAAACCTTTTTGTAGTTTTTCAGATGAACATCTCACTCACCCCTGACCTCCACCACTGTTCGTCAACCAACCACAAGAGAGAATGCAGACAACTCTCCTCCAATCACTCTCCCTGATGTGCCCCTCCCCGTGGTGCCACTGCTGGGATTGGAAACTCAGAGCACGCAACCAAACCTCCAACTTACAATTCCACAGCACTGCATGTTGGTGCCTCTCAGACTGTGCTACAACGCTTCCCCCTATTACCACCCCCCTTCAAGTGGACAGCGAGGCTTGACAGAGCTCCTGTTCCACATGTGCATCTTGCCTAAAAGACCATTCTATATTTGCGAGCCCAGACAGTGAGGGGTTTAGAAGTGGTGCATCGCTAGTTATGGGCTAAGGTGCAGTAATTTGTTGTACTAGGGTTAATGGACTGGGCACCAAACTTTATCTGTGCTGTAGGATTGCTCCTGAGAGTAAACATGGTAGCACACAGACCCGACATTGAGAGTCCTTCTCCTTTTTAAGTCGCAATTGAAGAGCTTCTCCTTAAATTCCTGAGACGTCACTGCGAATGGAAAAGGTGTTATTCTGTTCAGAGCTGATGTTACAGCAGTGGAAGAAATAGAAAGGTGTGTAAAGTGAGGTGAAACAGAGCGAACTGGCATGCGAGACAGTGGGGAAGCTCAAAAACAGGCCATTCGGCCCAACTGGTCTGTGCCTGTGATTATGCTCCACACAAGCCTCCACCTACCTTACTTCATCTCACCCTATCAACATATCCTTCTATTCTTTTCTCCCCCATGTACTTACCTACCTTCCCTTAAAAGCATGTATGCTATTCACCTCAACCACTCCATGTAATACCGAGCTCCACATTCTCACCACTCTCCGAGTAAAGAACTTTCTCCTGAATTCCTTATTGGATGCATTAGTGACTATTTTATATTTATGACCCCCAGTTTTAGACTCTCCACATTTTCTCTACATCTACCCTATCGAACCCCGTCATAATCTGAAAGACCTTGATCGGGTTACCTCTCAATCTTCTCTTTTCTAGAGAAAATAGCCTCAATGTTTCCTGATAGTTGTTCCCTCTCAGTTGTGGTATCATTCTTCTACATTTATTTGCACCTTCTCTGGTGCCTCTATCTCCTTTTTGTAATATGGAGCTCAGAACCGTGCACAGTACTCCAAGTGTGGTCTAACCAAGGTTCAATATAAATTTAACACAAATTCTCTACTTTTGAGTTGTATTCTGCTAGAAATGAACCCCAGTGCATTGTTTGCACTACTTATGGCTTTGCTAACCTGCCTTGGTACTTTTAATGATTTGTGAATCTGTATCCCTAGATCCCTTTGTGCGGCTACCCCACTTAGACACTTATTTTCCAAGGAATATGTGGCCTCCTTATTCCTCCTACAACACTGGCATCTACCCGACAATATGGAAAACTGCCCAGGTATGTCCTGTCCACAAAAAGCAGGACAAATCCAATCCATTCAATTATCGCCCCATCAGTCTACTCTCAATCATCAGCAAAGTGATGGAAAGTGTCACCGACAGTGCTTTCAAGCAGCACTTACTTATAATCTGCTCAACGATGCTCAGTTTGTGTTCGGCCAGGACCACTTGGCTCCTGACCTCATTACAGCCTTGGTCCAAACATGGACAAGAGAGCTGAATTCCAGAGGTGATGTGAGAGTGACTGCCCTTGACATCATGGCAGCATTTGACCGAGTGAGGCATCAAGGAGCTCTAGTAAAATTAGTCAATGGGAATCGGGGGAAAACTCTCCACTGCCTCAAGTCATACCTAGCACAAAGGAAGATGTTTGTGTTTGTTGGAGGTCAATCATCTGAGCCCCAGGACATCGCTGCAGGTGTTCCTCAGGGCAGTGTCTTGAGTGCCGGGCTCTTTTGCCGGCACTTCCAGTAGGGCCCCGCTTCCCTCTTGGGGCGCTACCACTCAATTTCAGCCGCGGGGGCAGTAATTTGTCCAGGGCGCTAAAAGTACCGCCCTGGTGAAGTTAGCGCCCCAAAGGAGGCGCGACTCAATTTCTCCCCCCCATGTATATTACATCCACTACATTACCCTTGTCTATTCTTTCTGTTACTTCTTCAAAGAATTCAATAAGGTTAGTCAATCATGACCTTCCCTTTTGAAAGCAGTGATTTTGAGTTTCTAGATGTTTACTATTACATAAACACAGCAGGAACTGAGGACATGTGTTACTATTGAGGTCAAGGTCATTAGTTAGGTTATGCTGGAACATGAGATGGCAGAACTTAAAAGTGGCATCACAGAATTGGCACTGTGAATGATTATGTACATATGACAGCATGTTACGAGCATGACTGTCAAGAGTCATTACATCTGCTGATGAGCGAGCTGGAATTAGCAGGAGATGAATGAATGTACCTTTTCCACACAATACAGACTTTTATATTGGGATCTCCAACCAGACACCAGCTATATTTGCAGTTAGTGATGTATTAAACAATAATGATTTGCATTTGGGTAGTGCCTTTAATGTACTAAATGACCCAAAATGTTTAACAAGGAGAAAGCATGGAAACTGAGCATTTGTGGTGGAGTTTGGAGAGGTGAATGAAGGTAGGATCAAAGGGATAGGGTTTTGAGGATACATTTGCAAGTGGAAAGAGGGCTGTGAAGGGATTACAGCAGCGACTTAGAGGTAGACAAAAGGCTGGAAACTATAGACCAGTTAGCCTAACATCTGTGGTTGGTAAAATGTTGGAGTCCATTATTAAGGAAGCAGTAACAGGACATTTGGATAAGCATAATTTAATTGGACAGAGTCAGCATGGTTTTATGAAGGGGAAGTCATGTTTGACAAATTTGCTCGAATTCTTTGAGGACGTAACAAACAGGGTGGATAAAGGGGAACCAGTGGATGTGGTGTATTTGGACTTCCAAAAGGCATTTGACAAGGTACCACACAAAAGATTACTGCACAAGATAAAAAATCACGGGATTGGGGGTAATATACTGGCATAGGTGGAAGATTGGCTATCTAACAGAAAACAGAGAGTTGGGATACATGGTTCATTCTCGGGTTGGCAATCAGTAACTAGTGGTGTTCCGCAGGGGTCAGTGCTGGGACCCCAACTCTTTACAATCTATATTAACGATTTGGAGGAGGGGACCAAGTGCAACGTATCTAAGTTTGCCGACGATACAAAGATGGGAGGGAAAGCAGTGAGTGAGGAGGACATAAAAAACCTGCAAAAGGACATAGACAGGCTAAGTGAGTGGGCAGAAATTTGGCAGATGGAATATAATGTTGGGAAGTGTGAGGTTATGCACTTTGGCAGAAAAAATCAAAGAGCAAGTTATTATTTAAATGGAAAGAAACTGCAAAGTGCTACAGTACAAAGGGATCTGGGGGTCCTGGTGCATGAAACACAGAAGGTACAGCAGGTGATCAGGAAGGTCAATGGAATCTTGGCTTTTATTGCAAGGGGGATGGAGTATAAAAGCAGGGAAGTCTTGCTTCAGTTATACAGGGTACTGGTGAGGCCACACCTGGAATACTGCGTACAGTTTTGGTTTCCATATTTAAGAAAAGATATACTTGCTCTTGAGGCAGTTCAGAGAAGGTTCACTCGGTTGATTCCGGAGATGAGGGGGTTGACTTATGAGGAAAGGTTGAGTAGGTTGGGCCTCTACTCATTGGAATTCAGAAGAATGAGAGGCGATCTTATCGAAACATATAAGATTGTGAGGGGGCTCGATCGGGTGGATGCGGGGAGGATGTTTCCACTGATGGGTGAGACTAGAACTAGAGGGCATAATCTTAGAATAAGGGGCTGCCGTTTCAAAACTGAGATGAGGAGAAACTTCTTCACTCAGAGGGTAGTAAATCTATGGAATTTGCTACCTCAGAGAGCTGTGGAAGCTGAGACATTAAATAAATTTAAAACGGAGATAGACAGTTTCCTAGGAATTAAGGGTTATGGGGAGCGGGCAGGGAAGTGGACGTGAGTCTAGGTTCGGATCAGCCATGATCCTATTGAATGGCGGAGCAGGCCCGAGGGGCCATATGGCCTACTCCTGCTCCTACTTCTTATGTTCTTATGACTTCAAACATATCTTATTGGTTGTGAAGTAACGAGAAATTGGTCCGCGCAGCGCTCGTTTTTTTGGGCGCTATTCGGACTACCGAGGCCTCAAGATGGCGGGCAGGAAGCATGTTAAACAGATTCGGCCATATTGGGTAAGGACAAACAAGAGGCGCCGCTACTCATGCCTGACTATGAATATAAAGGGCTGAATGGGTGTTGGAGGAATTCCAGACACTGAGCCAGGAACAGAATTCCAGACACTGAACCAGGAACAGAATTCCAGACACTGAACCAGGAACAGAATTCCAGAAATTGGACCAGGAACAGAATTCCAGACACTGAACCAGGAACAGAATTCCAGACACTGAGCCAGGAACAGAATTCCAGACACTGAGCCAGGAACAGAATTCCAGACACTGAACCAGGAACAGAATTGCAGAAATTGGACCAGGAACAGAATTCCAGACACTGAACCAGGAACAGAATTCCAGACATTGGACCAGGAACAGAATTCCAAACACTGGACCAGGAACAGAATTCCAGACATTGGACCAGGAACAGAATTCCAGACATTAGACCAGGAACAGAATTCCAGACACTGGACCAGGAACAGAATTTCAGACATTGGACCAGGAACAGAATTCCAGATACTGGACCAGGAACAGAATTCCAGACACTGAACCAGGAACAGAATTCCAGACACTGGACCAGGAACAGAATTCCAGACACTGAACCAGGAACAGAATTCCAGACACTGGACCAGGAACAGAATTCTAGACACTGGACCAGGAACAGAATTCCAGATACTGGACCAGGAACAGAATTCCAGACTGGGTATTGAATGGGTACAGACTGAGGACTGAAAGTATCCAGTCTCAGTTAATGGTGCAGCTCAACTATTCCTTCGGCCTGTTTTAATCACACCTCAGTTTGCTGGGCCCAGGCCGGTATCGTTAGGCAGGTCTTCATGGCACGGAACTGAGAGAAACCACAGAGAGGCCCGATTCCCAGATAACCCTGTCCACTCCCCTTCCCCCTAATGGAGCTACAGGAATCAACACCAAAACTCCCCCTCCCCCCACCCACCCAATGCTGATTTAGGCAGTGCTGGGGCAGCAGTTGGTAAAAGCGGGGCAATTCATGAGGGTAGAATTGGTGAAATCTTTGATTGTGAGAAACCATCTGAGATGCGGAATTGGAGAGGGCAGGGATTGGCGAAATTTGTTGTTTCATTCTTTAACAACAGAACGATAATCTTGGTTCCCACTTCAAAGCCTTTTCTTGATCGCTTTGTCATAAACAAGCACAATCAGAGAAAATTGTGCACTGACAGGGTGGTGCCACTTTAGCAGAAGCAAGATAAAAATGACAGATTCCTTTTATCATTCGGGATTGCACAGTCAGTTTATCTTTAGTTGTGGTCGGAGAGGATGGTGGGAGGAGATTGGCACAATTAAGGGCTCCACAAGTATTTAAAATATGTATTAAATCCTAAACAAGCTGGGATGAGTGTGTGTGTGTTTATACAATGTCATTGCGAGGAAGCCAGAAAGAGATGTTTACATTACCGCCTCTTTAGTGATCTGCAGTAAGCTCAATCAGGTAATTCTTTTCTTAAAAGTCCCATTTTTTTTTGTTGTTTGAAGGGGGCGAGATGGAGATTTGCTTTCAAGTTGTTGGCTGATATTAAAGACTGTCTCACTCTCCACCCATTTTCTGTTTACACTGAATCTTGTGGGGCTGTACCACAAGAGCCCCGCTGAGATTCTCACGATGATGGACTTGTTGTGACCCTGTCTGCTCCTGCGATTGCAGGTTCCTTGACGTACAGGAAATGTATTTTTTTTGCACTAATGCCCGGTCACCTTATCGTTCAGCGTTGGCAGAAAGTACCATCGCTTTCCAGCTGCACTATTTTCTCCAGGGTTCCAGGACAAAGGGTTAAACCAAAAGCCCGGGCTCCTAGTTATGAGTCAATTGCCCCACAGGTCAACCAGCAGATTGTTATAAAGGTGTCCCATCAACCCTTGCACACAGGAGCTGTTGCCACTATGTCGAGTGAAATCGTAAAAAGCGTCTGACTGTAACGGATTTACGATGTTACTGAAAACATTGTGCAGAGGAAATCTCCCCTCACTGTTCCTTTGAGTTGTCCCTGATGGATAGAGTTTCACCTGCTCGACATAGACCAATACCACTCACAGATACTCGCCGATAACGGCGCCAAACATCCCCTTGAGAAATAAAGCAATAAAACATCATGGGGTAGAGTTTCTGCTTTGGGCTCAATCGGCGATCCGGGCGTAAATCACGCTCAATATTGCGCTGGTTTTCGGAATTGATTTTTGTGCTCAAGTTTCCGCTCAAAAATATTTGCATATCGCAAGTATAAACTCCGCCGTGAGCCAACACAACCAGGCAGCATTTTAGACTTTATTTTTTTTTTTAATTTGCCTTAAAAATATTCCTTGGTAAGAATGGTAATCTGGTGCAGTTTTATTCATACAGCTGAAAATGGGTTTATCACAAACAAAAAAGATTTTTAATCAGTGTCCCGTCCACCTGAGTAATCCGATTTAAAATAACTGAAAATAGCTTTAAAGAAACATATACAAAGCCATTTATTAGTTACATTTGGTGTACAGTAGTCAGTTTCTTAGTAAATTAAAAAAATAATTAAAAACTTTTCTAAAGATGCCGATTGGTGTCCTTCCGCCTAAGAAAAAGCTTCATTTTTGGAGCCTCTTCGAAGGCCCGCAAATGGGCGCAATTAGCGGAAACTCCCAGGGATGATTAATTGGATCTGGGGGCGTGGCCAGATTTGTGAGCAGGGCTGGCTTCTCGCGCGATGTTTTTTTAAACCAGCGCACGAGATTGCAGAAACTCAATTTGCGCTGGACCTAATTTACGCTTGAAATTCCACCACCTTTTGTGCTGGTTTGGCCGATTTTGGGCGAATACCAAGGCATCCTAGTGAAAGCACCAGGCCCATGGTCCAGGGTATCTCAATCCATTATTAAAATTAAAAACAAATCAATCAGTTACTTAATGCAGATTTTTTAACCAGTCATTGTACAACGTTCATTTGTGACCTTTATAACGCGGTCACTCTAATCTCTAAAAGGGATCGGGGCCTAGAATGGGGCCCCGATATAACTGGTCACGTTACTAAGAAAGGAAGAACTTGCATTTCTATAGCGCCTTTCATGACTTCAGGAATTCCCAAAGCACTTTACAGCCAATGAAGTACTTTTGAAGTGTAGTCACTGTTGTGAAGCAGGCAAACACAGCAGCCAATTTGTGCACAGCAAGCTCCCACAATTAGCAAAGGCTGTGTTGCAGAAACTCATCATGATTACTTCGACAGCACCTCCCTTCACTGCGACCTTCACCCCCGAGAAGGACAAGCATCAACGTCATAGGATAACCGTCACCTCCAAGATCCCTCCCATTCTCACTTAGACATAAAGACCAAGAAATTTGATGGTGCGATGCCCATTTTTTAGGCACTTAAGCCTCCAATAGGGTCTGTAGGAAGGCGGAAGAGCACCAGCTGCATATAAGTATAGGAAAAACAATAGAGTCGAAGGTTCATGCCTGAGATAGCTGTTAGGTCCTTTGTACATGGCAGTAAGGGGACCAATGCCTGTTTGAGGCCCCCACTGCGATTGGTTTGTCCTGAGGCGGTCAACGCCATCGCACTCAGGAAAACCATGTCTATGTGCGGACTTAGCTGAATGTGGAGCCAGGAGGAGCAGGAGTGACCCTCCCAACCCCACATTGAAACCATAGGCCACTCACTCCCCACTCTGACCTTGACCCCACCCCATCACTGCTGCCACCCTACCCGATGTGCCCCCTGCGCACCCATTTTTTGGGCATGAACAATTTTTACCCCATAGCTTCATCACAACAACAATAAATTGCATTTATATAGCGCCTTAAATGTAGAAAAATATCCTAAAGCATTTCACAGAAGCATGATCAAACAAAATGGATGTCGAGCCGAAGGCGGAGATATTAGGAGGAGTGACCAAAAGCTTGGTCAAAGAGATGGGTTTTGAGGTGGAGAAGGGGGTGGAGAGGTGACAGGCTTTAGAGAGTGAATTGAGCACAAGAATCTAGGCTGGCACTCCAGTGCAGTGCTGAGGGAGTGCTGCACTGTCAGTAGGTGCCATCTTTCAGATGAGATGTTAAACCGAGGCCCCGTCTGCTCTCTCAGGTGGATGTAAAAGATCCCAAGGCACTATTTTGAAGAAGAGAAGGGGAGTTCCCCCCGGAGTCCTGGCCAATATTTGTCCCTCAACCAACTTCACTAAAACAGATTATCTGGACATTATCACGTTGCTGTTTCGGGGAGCTTGCTGTGCGCAAATTGGCTGCCGCATTTCCTACATTACAATCGTAACTACCACTTCAAACAGTACTTCATTGGCTGTGAAGCTCTTTGGGACATCCTGTGGTTGTGAAAGGCGCTATAGAAATGCAAGTACTTCTTTAGAGGATTAGAGAGTACTGACAAAGAAGTCCATGAGCTTCTTGCACTTGTTGTTGGAGGTGATGATGTCGTTATCTGGACCTCTCTACCTGCCCTTGAAGGGATAATTACTAGTCCTAGCCTCTTTAGGGCTACCCCGGATCAGGCGTATTTCTCAGACGTTCACTTTCAACTAAAGTTTGAGGTAGCCGCATCCTAAAGACTCTTAATTGGGTCTAAAGGTCCAGGCTATCTCTCCCTAAAGGAAAGGAACAACCCGAGAATGTTACCGTCCTCCAGATAGCACTTTTAATAAGTGTAGCTAGACTGTAACATTCCGGATATTATGAGGGTCCGGAAAACTCCCCCAGAATTCTGTAACTCTCCACCAAAGAGTGTACAGAGATTGAGTTCGTGAGTTTTTGATACAGAAGTCTTATGTGAGACAATTCTAAAAATATATAGATTTATTGAAGAACCGACAAGCAATTTACAGTTGGTGAATCAGTCAATCGCAACATTAACAATTTTAAAAAGAGAAAAAATGCTATCTTATTATTAACAGAGAATCTTACTTTTAAATCTTAACTTCACTATAGTATTACAGTTCTTAAAGTGTTCTACAGGATATCCACCAATATCAAATACCTTTGATCCTCAAGGTACAAAGAGTTAGAGACTACAGGGCCACCTTTGCCTGATTAATGCGAGTCTGTTATCCCATTTGAGAGTTTAATATTTATACACTTTTTCAGTGGTAATTCCTTTAAGGTTTTCTGCTGATGCAAGCTAATTATCTCTAGTCATTTTTCTGCCGACCTCTGCAACTCTTACTGCCACCTCAGCCAGTAGCATTACAGAATCATGTCTCATCTCTAGGTGTCCTAAGTTTACCATGTAAAAAACGGTGTGGCAGCAGGTGTTCCTTACTTTATGTCATCTTTACGAGGGCAGATGTTCCTTATTTTATGTGCTTCTTTACGAAGTGTAAATTAGAACACCTTATCCAGGGTGAACTATTGTTTCGTTCCCAAAAGCTCAGCCTCTCAGAGCCCTTCACCTTCTGTTTCAATAAGGTTATTTATTCAGGGTCAAGAACTGTCTTATCTCAATAGCCAGAATGCATTCGTCGCTATTTCATAGTTCGGTTTCTAAACTTCCAAACCCAGTTTGTCATGTTTTAATAAAGCCAAAATTCTTTCATAAGATGGTGTATTTTTCTGAATAGGTTTTATGGCTCATTCCTTTAACCCTATCGTGGGAACACCCAGCACAAGTTCTTCAAGAATAAGGTCCACCAGCACCTTCTCAGGGCAACTAGACTTGGGCAATAAATGTCGGCCTTGCCAGTGTTGACAATATCCCAAGAACAAATCATTTAAAAATCCATAATATGCTTTTCTGTGATAACTACATCATTCTAAACATTGATACAAAAATACTCAGTCCGGTTTTCAAATCAAGTGCAGGTTGTCCCTTCATTCAGTGTGAGGTCAATGCCAGCTGTCTGTGCTGCTCCTCTGAACTTTTGGTTTGGTCCAGACAAGTAGGGGGTGAATTTCTGTGGGAATTCTCCCTCTTCCATTGTAGCTTTAGGGAAAAAACTGCGGAAGCCCCAGGAAAATAGCTTGCACCATTTATCCGGGATTTCCACAGCTCTTCCTCAGATGTTAGCATGCAGGTGCAGCAGGCGGTTAAGAAGGCAAATGGTATGTTGGCCTTCATAGCGAGAGGATTTGAGTACAGGAACAAGGATGTCTTGCTGCAGTTGTACAGGGCCTTGGTGAGAACACACCTTGAGTATTGTGTGCAGTTTTGGTCACCTTATCGGAGGAAGGATGTTCTTGCCATGGAGGGAGTGCAGCGAAGATTCACCAGTCTGATACCTGGGATGGCAGGAATGGCGTATGAAGAGAGGTTGGGTCGATTGGGCTTATACTCGCTGGAGTTTAGAAGAATGAGAGGGGATCTCATTGAAACTTATAAAATTCAGCGGCAGCAGCAGCGGCGGCGGCGGGAAACGCGAGCGGCGAGGCTTTAAAAGGCCCCCAGAGACCAGGTAGACCTCACAGCGGCAGCGGCGGTGGCGGGAATCGCAAGCGGCGGGGCTTTAAAAGGCCCCCAGAGACCAGGTAGGCATCACAGCATCAGCGGCAGTGGCGGCGGTGGGAAACGCGAGCGGCGAGGCTTTAAAAGGCCCCCAGAGATCAGGTAGGCCTCACAGCGGCGGCGGGAAACACGAGCGGTGAGGCTTTAAAAGGCCCCCAGAGACCAGGTAGGCCTCAGCACGTACTAATCTCCAATCTCAGAGAGGGAGAGAAGTAAAAAGTAATCAAAGTGTGACATCACCAGAAAGCAGATAAGTGATTGGTTGGTGAGTATTTCTTTCTTTTTTAAACTCTAACTCTGTGGTTTATAGTTTCTAGGGTCTCTGTGGTGCAGCGGGGACTGTTGGTAAACCAGGGCCCTAAAATATATCATTTATCTATAGTGTAATTGGTGAGATTGATTTGATTTAATTTAATTTCAATTAATTAAAGGGTAAGTCAAGGAGGGCAGCCCGGTGCCGTGGTATGCTCCTCCTGCACTATGTGGGAACTCAGGGACACTTCCTGTGTCCCTGACAACTACGTGGGCAGGAAGTGTGTCCAGTTGCAGCTACTGGCAAACCGCATTGCGTTGCTGGAGCAGCGATTGGATACATACTGGACCATTCGCGATGCTGAGGACGTCGTAAATAGCACGTTTAATCAGTTGGTCACACCGCAGGTAAAG
Source organism: Somniosus microcephalus (assembly GCF_052327205.1). Classification (NCBI taxonomy): domain Eukaryota; kingdom Metazoa; phylum Chordata; class Chondrichthyes; order Squaliformes; family Somniosidae; genus Somniosus; species Somniosus microcephalus. The sequence goes on along the minus strand of NC_141012.1, from coordinate 49,695,596 downwards.
GTGGCACAGGCAGAAAGGGAACGGGTGACCAACAGGCAGAGTAGTAGGCGCAGGCAGGTAGTGCAGGAGTCCCCTGTGGCCATCCCCCTCTGGTGCGATCAGGAAGGACAGGCAGGAAGGAAGGGGAGGTGGGGTGGCTATGTTAATAAAGGAAGGAATCACTGTAATACAGAGAAATGATATTGAGTCAAAAGATCAGGATAATGAAACAGTTTGGGTGGAGGTAAGGAATAATAAGGGGAAAAAAACACTAGTGGGTGTAGTCTATAGGCCTCCGAACAGTGGCAACTCTGTTGGACGGAGTATCAATCAGGAAATAGTTGAGGCTTGTAATAAGGGAACATCTATAATTATGGGGGATTTTAACTATCATATTAATTGGACAAATCAAATTGGGCAGGGCTGCCTTGAGGATGAGTTAATTGAGTGTATTAGGGATGGGTTTCTTGAGCAGTATGTAACTGAATCTCTGGATTATTACCTGAGCCACGAGCGAATTTGGCTTGGACAAATAAAATTAGAGAGTTAAATGCGTGGCTCAAAGACTGGTGTGGGAGAAATGGGTTTTGCTTCCTGGGACACTGGCACCAGTACTGGGGCAGGAGGGAGCTGTTCCATTGGGATGGACTTCACTTGGCCAGTGCTGGGACTAGAGTCCTGGTGGATCATATAACTAGGGCTGTAGAGAGGGCTTTAAACTAACTAGTGGGGGGGAGGCTCCTAGAGAGCAAATAATAAAAATGACAACAGAGAAGGTCATAGACTTAGGTAGCAGTGGGGAAATTAAAAACCAGAGCATGTCAGGAAGGGGCAGAAGGTATGGAGTAAAAAGTAAAGTAATAAAAAGGGCAAAAGCAGGAACTAAGTGTCACAAAACATCTTTGAAAGTTCTCTATCTGAATGCACGTAGCATTCGTAACAAAATAGATGAGTTAATGGCACGAATAACTACATATGGGTATGATCTTGTGGCCATTACAGAAACATGGCTGCAACCTTAGATCTGGTCCTGTGTAACGAGACAGGATTAATTAAAAATATCCTAGTAAAGGATCCCCTTGGAATGAGTGACCATAACATGGTTGAATTCCATATTCAATTAGAGGGTGAGAAGGTTGGATCTCAAACAAGCGTGCTAAGCTTGAATAAAGGAGATTATGAAGGTATGAGAGCGGAATTGAGTAGAGTGGATTGGGAAAATAGATTAAAGGGTAAGATGATACATGATCAGTGGTGTACATTTAAGGAGTTATTTTACAACTTCCAAAAAATATATATTCCACTGAGAAGAAAAGGGTGTAAAAGAAAAGACAGCCATCCGTGGCTAAGTAAAGAAATTAAGGATAGTATTCGACTAAAAACAAGGGCATATAAGGTAGCCAAATCTAGTGGGAGGATAGAGGATTGGGAAAACGTTAAAAGACAGCAAAAAATAACAAAAAGATTGATTAAGAAAGGGAAGATAGATTATGAAAGTAAATTAGCAAAAAATATAATAACAGATAGTAAGAGTTTTTATAGTTATATAAAAAGAAAAAGGGTGGCTAAAGTAAATGTTGGTCCCTTAGAGGATGAGACCGGGAAATTAATGGTGGGAAATATGGAGATGGCAAAAACACTGAATGAATATTTTATATCAGTCTTTACAGTAGAAGACACTAAGAATATCCCAACACTGGACAAACAGGGGGCTAAAGGGGGGGAGGAGCTAAACACGATCAAAATCACTAAGGAAGTGGTACTCGGTAAAATAATGGGACTCAAGGCGGATAAATCACCTGGACCTGATGGCTTACATCCTAGGGTCTTGAGGGAACTGGCAGTAGGGATTGTGGATGCATTGGTAATAATTTTCCAAAACTCCCTGGACTCGGCAATGGTCCCGGCAGATTGGAAAACTGCTAATGTAACACCCTTATTTAAAAAGGGCAGTAGACAGAAGGCTGGAAACTATAGACCGGTTAGCCTAACATCTGTGGTAGGTAAAATTTTGGAGTCCATTGTTAAGGAGACAGTAACAGGACATTTGGATAATCATAATTTAATAGGACAAAGTCAGCATGGTTTTATGAAGGGGAAGTCATGTTTGACAAATTTGCTGGAGTTCTTTGAGGAAGTAACATATAGGGTGGATAAAGGGGAACCAGTGGACGTAGTGTATTTAGGCTTCCAAAAGGCATTTGACAAGGTGCCACATAAAAGATTATTGCTTAAGATAAAAAATCACGGGATTGGGGGTAATATTCTGGCATGGATAGAGGATTTGCTATCTAACAGAAGGCAGAGAGTTGGGATAAATGGTTCATTCTCAGACTGGCAATCAGTAACTAGTGGTGTTCCGCAGGGGTCAGTGCTGGGTCCCCAACTCTTTACAATCTATATTAACGATTTGGAGGAGGGGACCGAGTGTAACATATCAAAGTTTGCAGATGATACTAAGCTGGGAGGGAAAGTAGTGAGTGAGGAGGACATAAAAAACCTGCAAGGGGACATAGACAGACTAAGTAAGTGGGCAAAGATTTGGCAGATGGAATACAATACTGGAAAGTGTGAGGTTATGCACTTTGGCAGGAAAAATCGTAGAGCAAGTTATTATCTTAGTGGCAAGAAACTGGAAAGTACTGAAGTACAAAGGGATCTGGGGGTCCTGGTGCACGAAACTCAAAAGGTTAGTATGCAGGTGCAGCAAGTGATTAAGAAGGCCAATGGAATGTTGGCTTTCATTGCTAGGGGGATAGAATATAAAAATAGGGAGGTATTGCTTCAGTTGTACAAGGTATTGGTGAGACCGCACCTGGAATACTGCGTACAGTTTTGGTGTCCATACTTAAGAAAGGACATACTTGCTCTCGAGTCAGTACAAAGAAGGTTCACTCGGTTAATCCCGGGGATGAGGGGATGGACATATGAGGAGAGGTTGAGTAGATTGGGACTCTACTCATTGGAGTTCAGAAGAATGAGAGGCGATCTTATTGAAACATATAAGATTGTGAAGGGGTTGGATCGGGTGGATGCTGGGAGGATGTTCCCGATGATGGGTGAAACTAGAACTAGGGGGCATAGTCTTAGAATAAGGGGCTGCTCTTTCAAAACTGAGATGAGGAGGAACTACTTCACTCAGAGGGTGGTAGGTCCATGGAATATGCTGCCCCAAAAAGCTGTAGAAGCTACATCATTACATAAATTTAAAACAGAAATAGACAGTTTCCTAGAAGTAAAGGGAATTAAGGGTTACGGGGAGCGGGCAGGAATTTGGACATGAGTCTAGGTTCGGATCGGCCATGGCCCTGTGGGTAGCGGAGCGGGCCCAGGGGCCGCGTAGCCTGATCCTGCTCCTATTTTGTGTGTCTAATTCTGTTAGATTCAGGAGATGGTTCTGTGATAGTGGATTGGCGGTTAGGATCAGATCAGCCATGATCTTATTGAATGGCGGAGCAGGCTCGAGGGGCCGATTGGCCTACTCCTGCTCCTATTTCTTATGTTCTTATGTTCTTAAACAGATATACTGCTTTGGATACTGATGGGGGGATGGCTTACCAGGGGAAGGCCGCAGCAGCCAACTTCCTGGCACCAGGGGTGGCTCTGCTGCACAGGACGGTCGGAAAAAGAGGGGTAGAGCTATAGTAATAGGGGATTCTATTGTAAGGGGAATAGATAGGCATTTCTGCGGCCGCAAACGAGACTCCAGGATGGTGTGTTGCCTCCCTGGTGCAAGGGTCAAGGATGTCTCGGAGCGGCTGCAAGGCATTCTGGAGGGGGAGGGTGAACAGCCAGTTGTCGTGGTGCATATAGTTACCAACGATATAGGTAAAAAATGGGATGAGGTCCTAAAAGCTGAATATAGGGAGTTAGGAGGTAAATTTAAAAACAGGACCTCAAAGGTAGTAATCTCAGGATTGCTACCAGTGCCACGTGCTAGTCAGAGTAGAAATAGAAGGATATTTCAGATGAATACGTGGCTAGAGGAATGGTGCCAGGGGGAGGGATTCAAATTCCTGGACATTGGAAACGGTTCTGGGGGAGGTGGGACCAGTTCAAACCGGACGGTTTGCACCTGGGAAGGGCCAGGACTGATGTCCTAGGGGGAGTGTTTGCTAGTGCTCTGGGGGAGGGTTTAAACTAAAATGGCAGGGGGTTGGGAACCTGAGCGGGGAAACAGAGGAAAGGGAAACAAAGATAAAAGCAAAAGACAGGAAGGAGAAAAACAAAAGTGGCAGTCAGAGAAATCAAGGGTTTAAATCAAACATGGCCACAGTAAATAATAATTCCAAAAGATTTAAGAGCGTTAAAAAAACAAGCCTGAAGGCTTTGTGTCTTAATGCGATGAGCATTCGTAATAAGGTGGATGAATTAGCTGCGCAAATAGAGGTAAACGAATATGATATGATTGGGATTACGGAAACATGGCTCCAGGGTGACCAAGGCTGGGAACTCAAAATCCAGGGGTATTCAGTATTCAGGAAAGACAGACAAAAAGGAAAAGGAGGTGGGGTAGCATTGCTGGTTAAAGAGGGGATTAACACAATTGTAAGGAAGGATATTAGCTCTGATGATTTGGAATCTGTATGGGTAGAACTGAGAAATACCAAGGGGCAGAAAACGTTAGTGGGAGTGGTATATAAACCTCCAAACTGTAATGCGGAGGTCAGGGATGGCATTAAACGGGAAATTAGAGAAGCGCACAATAAGGGCACAGTAGTTATTATGGGTGACTTTAATCTACATATAGATTGGGCTAACCAAATTAGTAACAATACTGTGGAGGAGGAATTCCTGGAGTGTATACGGGATGGTTTCCTAAACCAATATGTCGAGGAACCAACTAGAGATCAGGCCATCTTAGACTGGGTATTATGTAATGAGAAAGGATTAATTAGCAATCTTGTTGTGCAAGGCCCCTTGGCCTAGAAATTCAGTTGGCGCCGCGCCAGGGCTTTAGCGCCGGAAAGTTAGCGCCGGCGCTAAGTCCCCCTGCGCGCGCCAAAAATTCAGTAGCGCCGCGCCCAAACGGCTGCCGGCGCTACTGAAGGGTGTTTGCGCCTGAAAACTGGCGCTACGCGCCGCATTGCGGCGCTATTCCGGCGCTGCGGCGCCCGATGCGGTGCGGCAGGCTCGGGAAGTGCAGGCCTCCTCCTTCAGTTAAGGAGGAGCTGCCTGCACCCGCCCGCTGGCCGGTAAAATCGCCACAAAAATGAGCCCGGCACCTCGGGGAAGTGCCGGGCTCGCAGCCGAGAAGCATCTGTTCCGCGGGGGGGGTGGTGGGGGAGTCCGGGGAGGGAGGTGCGGGCAGGCGGCCGGCGGGAAAGCGGCCGGCCGCCGCTCCACCTTTATGCGCCGGCGCAAAGTCGTGTAAGACTCTGTTGCCAGAGTCTTAGTTGCGGCTGCCACGGGCGAGGCGGCCGCAACTGAATTTCGGCACTGGGGCCCGTCGGCATGGCAACCGGGACGCTGCGCACACCGATGATGTCATCGGTGCCGGCGCAGCGCTACCGGTCTACCGCCGATTCCAGGGCCCCAGGGAATTTTTAAACTGGCCATAACTCCGGCGCTAGGCCCTCCAGCGCCCCAAATGGGGCGCTAGGCCTACTGAATTTCTAGGCCCTTGTGTCGGAGCGATCATAATATGATAGAATTCTTCATTAAGATGGACAGTGAAATAGTTGACTCAGAGACTAGAGTCCTGAATTTAAATAAAGGAGACTACGATGGTATGAGGCGCGAGTTGGGTAGGATTGATTGGGGAATGTCACTCAAAGGGTTGACGGTGGATGGGCAATGGCAAACATTCAAAGATCGCATGGATGAACTACAGAATTTGTTCATCCCAGTTTGGCATAAAAATAAAACAAAAAAGGTGACTCAACCGTGGCTAACAAGGGAAATTAGGGATAGCATAAGATCCAAGGAGAGGACATATAAATTGGCCAGAAAAAGCAGAAACCTGAGGATTGGGAGCAGTTTAGGATCCAACAAAGGAGGACAAAGGGATTAATTAAGAGGGGGGAAATAGAGTATGAGAGTAAGCTTGCTGGGAACATAAAAACTGATTGTAAAAGCTTTTATAGATATGTGAAGAGAAAAAGATTGGTGAAGTCAATCGTAGGTCCCTTGCAGCCAGAATCAGGGGAATTTATAATGGGAAACAAAGAAATGGCAGACCAATTAAATAAATACTTTGGTTCTGTCTTCACAGAGGACACAAATAACATCCCAAAGATGTCGGGAACATAGGGTCTAATGAAAGGGAGGAACTGATAGAAATCAGTATTTGTAGGGAAATGGTGTTAGGGAAAATGATGGGATTGAGGGCCGATAAATCCCCAGGTCCTGATAATCTACATCCTAGGGTACTTAAGGAAGTGGCCCTAGAAATAGTAGATGCATTGCTTGTCATCTTCCAAAATTTGATAGACTCTGGAACAGTACCCATGTATTGGAGGGTAGCTAATGTCACCCCACTGTTCAAAAAGGGTGCTAGAGAGAAAACGGGGAATTACAGATCGGTAAGCCTGACATCGGTAGTGGGGAAAATGCTAGAGTCCATTATAAAGGATGTAATAGCAGAGCACTTGGAAAAAAGTGACTGGATCGGACAAAGTCAACATGGCTTTACAAAAGGTAAATCGTGCTTGACTAATCTACTGGAAAGTTTTGAGGATGTAACTGATAAAATAGATAAGGGAGAACCAGTGGATGTGGTGTATTTGGATTTTCAAAAGACTTTCGATAAGATCCCGCATAAGACATTAGCGTGTAAAATTAAGGCACATGGGATTGGGGGCAAGGTATTGACTTGGATAGAGAACTGGTTGGCAGACAGAAAGCAAAGAGTTGGAATAAACGGCTCTTTTTCCGAGTGGGATGCAGTGACTAGTGGGGTACCGCAGGGATCAGTTCTAGGACCCCAGCTATTCACAATATATATTAATGATCTGGACGAGGGAACTAGATGTAATATCTCCAAGTTTGCAGACGACACAAAGCTGGGTGGGCGTGTGTGCTGTGAGGAGGATGCCGAGAAACTCCAGTATGATTTGGACAGGTTGGGTGATTGGGCAGAAGCATGGCAGATGCAAAATAACGTGGATAAATACGAGGTTATCCACTTTTGTGTCAAAAACAGGAAGGCAGATTATTATCTAAATGGCAATAGATTGGGAGAAGGGAAGTGCAATGAGACCTGGGCATCCTTGTGCACCAGTTGCTGAAAGTAAGCATGCAGGTGCAGCAGGCGGTTAAGAAGGCAAATGGTATGTTGGCCTTCGTAGCGAGAGGGTTTGAGTACAGGAACAAGGATGTCTTGCTGCAGTTGGACAGGGCCTTGGTGGGGCCACATCTTGATTATTGTGTGCAGTTTTGGTCGCCTTACCTGAGGAAGGATGTTCTTGCCATGGAAGGAGTGCAGCGAAGATTCACCAGGCTGATACCTGGGATGGCAGGAATGAAGTATGAGGAGAGATTGTGTCGATTGGGCTTGTACTCGCTGGAGTTTAGAAGAATGAGAGGGTATCTCATCGAAACTTATAAAATTCTAACAGGACTAGACAGACTAGATGCTGGAAGGATGTTCCTGATGGTCGGGGTGTCCAGAACGAGGGGTCACAGTCTAAGGATAAGGGGTAAGCCATTTAGGACAGAGATGAGGAGGAATTTCTTCACCCAGAGAGTGGTGAACCTGTGGAATTCTCTACCACAAACAGCATTTGAGGCCAATTCATTAAATATATTCAAGAAGGAGTTAGATTATTTCTTAAGGCTAAAGGGATCAAGGGATATGGGGAGAAAGCAGGGACAGGGTACTGAATTTGGATGATCAGCCATGATCTCATTGAATGGCGGAGCAGGCTCAAGGGGCCGAATGGCCTGCTCCTATCTTCTATGTTTCTATGTTACAGCAGATGAACAGGAGAATCCTTGTGACCACACTTCCATTTATATAGCGCCTTTAACGTAGTAAAACATCCCAAGTTGCTACACAGGAGCATTATCAGACAAAATTTGACACCGATATAAGGAGATATAAGGACAGGTGACTAAAGGGTTGGTCAAAGAGGGATCTTTTAAAGAGCGTCAAAGGAGGAGAGAGCGGCGGAAAGGTTTAGGGAGGGAATTCCAGAGCTCGAGGCCCGGGCAGCTGAAGGTACGGCCACCAATGGTGGAGCGATTAAAATCAGGGATACGCAGGAGGCCAGAATTGGAGCAAAGCTGAGATCTCGGAGGATTGTGAGGCTGGATGAGGTTTTTAGAGATAGGGAGGGGCAAGGCCATGGAGGGATTTGAAAACAAGGAATAGAATTTTAAAATCGAAGCGTTGCCGGACCGGGATCCAGTGTAGGCCAGCGAGCACAGCGGTTGATGGGTGAACGGGACTTGGTGCGAGGTAGGACACGGGCAGCAGAGTTTCGGATGAGCTGAAGTTTCAACCCCCATGATACTGCTCCTTGTGAATCAGTCCACTGTAGGAGAACACATGCCTGCTCCAACTTTCTTAGTGCTCCTGAAAAACCGAACCTAACGTTCAAATGCCCCTTGATTAGTGTAAGGATAAGATTTTTCTGAAGTAAATTCCTTCGATATGACTTCATGGAATGCGGACTGGGCATGGAACGTTTAATAAAGAATTTAGCAAAATCATCTGAAGTATTAAGTGAAAATGTAAACAGAAGTGCAACTTCTGAACAATCTTGCCATCAGCCAGAACGAGGTGCACTGGATGGATTCCAGTAAATGTCTCTGAAGGATTCGGCACATCTCTGTGTAACCATGACTTGCTTAGTGGGCTTTGTGCATGAATTCCACCTGTTTATTTGGTTTTAAGGACAAGACTCTCTCTTTTATGTAGTTTCCCCCCCGCCCTCCATATGCCAATGAACCTCCCTCGCTACACCGGCGCAGAGGGCAAGTGCTCAACTTGCTCCTGGGTCCTGGCGAAGCCCACAGTTGCTCACAGGTCCATAGCGGCACCTCACTCTCCCGCTCCCTACTCCTCACCCCCAGTGGTGCTTCCACCATGACACAGATCTCAATACGGGGAGGGGGGAGTGACTGTCCCATGGAACCATCGTCAGAAAGTGGCAGCTTTGAGGAGGAGCAAACGCGATGGAGCTCTGTCTGTGTCTGTGTTTGTGTCTGTGTCTGTGTCTGTGTGTGTATCTGTGTGTGTGTATCTGTGTGTGTGTATGTCTGTGTGACTATGACTGTGTCTGTGTGTGTCTGGGTGCCTGTGTGTGTGTCTGTGTGTGTGTTTCTGTGTGTGTGTGTGTGCGTGTGTGTGTCTGTGTGTGTGTTTCTGTGTGTGTGTGTGTGCGTGTGCGTGTCTGTGTGTGTGTATCTATGTCTGGGTGTGTATGTCTGGGTGTGTGTGTGTGTGTCTGGGTGTGTGTGTGTGTCTGTGTGTGAGTGTGTGTCTGTGTGTGAGTGTGAGTGGCAGTAATCTGACTGGGGCTCAGCCTTTAGAAATGTTGTAAATTACTTTGTTGATTGTTATTTAGCAGAATTTTAGGTTAAATCCATTTGTCAAGTTTAACCTTTTGAAGTATGAGTTGTTCAATAATCTGAGAGGATCTGGCTGGTCCAAATCATTTAATAAAAGAACGCCACTCTCTAAACATAATTCTGCAAAAAATTCCTTTGGTAATGTAAACCTCACGGAGGGTTGTATAGAAATGTAATCCTGGGATCCGAGGCCATTTCCCAGATAGTGGCCGGGGC